>NC_080162.1:137373364-137673364 GCF_950295315.1 Erinaceus europaeus | reverse complement strand
CATAGGCTTGAAATTCTTCCGTAAGGCAGACCACCTTCAAATGATCAGAAGGAGAAGTATAAGAACCGTACTTTGCCAAATAGAAACTCTAAGATCAGTTCCAACACATTTCCCTGCTTGTTTACAGCTTAGAACCTCATGGCCATATGAACAGTAACCGATATGGCAACTGTTTAAAGAGCTAGTCTGAGTAGAAAGATAATGCAGAAGAAAGCACTGTCAACTGTCTGAGATTGAGAGTGCCTGGAGAGCCTGATTGTATTAAGCACCTGGCTCCAGTTATGCATGAAATTAATGTCCCTCTAGCCTTCACCTTTATATGACCAATGGCACTGCCTCTGAGGGGCTAAGTTCAAATTTCTGACTCAGCACAAAACTAACCATTTCATTTGTTCCAAGCTAAATTTGCAAGTGAATATTTTATTTAATTGAATATGTGTCTTTCACCCATAGTGGAATTTCTTATTTTTACTTATAACATTTCTCTCTTTTTTATCATCATTGTTGTTGTTGTTACTACTGTCGTTGTTGTTGGATAGGACAGAGAGAAATGGAGGAGGGGAAGAAGAGAGGGGAAGAGAAAGATAGATACCTGCAGATATGCTTCACTGCCTGTGAAGTGAACCCCCTGCAGGTGGGGAGCCGGGGATCGAACAGGGATCCTGATGGCAGTGGGTGGGCTTTGCGCCATGTGTATGCGCTTAACCCGCTGCACCACTACTCGGCTCCCATTTCTCTCTCTTTTTAAAATTATTCATTTATTATTGAATAGAGACAGTGATAAATTGAGAGAGGAGAAGATAGAGAGGGAAAGAGACAGAGAGACCCCTGCAACTCTGCTTCACCACTCATGTAGCCTTCCCCCTGCAGGTGGGGAACAGGGTCTTGAACCCAGGTTCTTGTGCAGTGTGATGTGTACACTTAGCCAGATGCGCCACTGCCTGGCCTATACAATATTTCTCTAAATTTCTTTTCACAAGAAAATAAAAACTAGACTAGCTATGAAACAATAGATCATGCCTCCTCCATAAAATGTTTCTGGCTTTTCTCAGTTAGAAGTTATCTTCCTTTCTTTTAAATTCCTGTCAGATATCCCTCTAGTATTTCATTTCTCACTTGTTTCCGGCATGTTTCCTCTTTATTGAATGTGTAGTGCTTCTAAATACACAGTCTAAATCTGATTCACCTTTGTTCTTATACATCATCTGATGCATTTTTTTAATTAAATGATTACCTGAGTTTAGAAGAATATACAAATATTATGAGCAACAAACTCTCATAAACCCATTTAAAACCCTTGTATTTTAAAATTCAAGTCTTTCTAGTAGTATGGACCGACCAGTCAACGCCCATATTCAGCGGGGAAGCAATTACAGAAGCCAGACCTTCTACCTTCTGCAGTCCACAATGACCCTGGGTCCATGCTCCCAGAGGGATGGAGAATGGGAAAGCTATCAGGGGAGGGGGTGGGATATGGAGATTGGGTGGTGGGAATTGTGTGGAGTTGTACCCCTCCTACCCTATGGTTTTGTTAATTAATCCTTTCTTAAATAAAAAAAAAAAAATCAAGTCTTTATTGTTCACTTTCAAGACTTCAAGGACTTTTAGGAACTTGCTTTATTTTGAGGAAAAAGATCCAAGTAAATTTAGTAAGTGAGTAAATACTGAACTTACAATTCAAATCCTTCTTTGACACTGTTGTCTTACTACCACTTCTTCCCTTGGCTTTGACTCTCAAATAGCTTTCAAGTTACTTCCCAGGCTCTTGAAGAATATCACAACAAACTTTGCCAACCTCATTGCCAGAGCAGTTTCCAGAGAGGAGAAGAACGAACACATGACAGTGAACAGAAGAAAATAAACAGTGGCAAAGGGCAGCTGCTAGTTTGGAACTGAGATGAAAAACACCCAAAGATGTCAGTTCATGAAGCAGAAGCCGAAGTCAAGAAATGACAGAAGCAAATCACATGTTTGGCAAAGAACAGTAGTTCATGGAATCATACTATTTTTTGGAAGGCTCTATCCAAAACTCCTCAGCTACTGCTAGTGACATGTTATGTACCCAAAAGGAGGTGAGGATATATAGACAAACCCCAAACGTATAGATACAGCATATCAACTAGTTTTGATTTTACTTTATCTAAAAAGAAAGCATTTAAAATTTTGAAATAAAGTATTTTTTATTTTATGGACTTTATGACTTAGAGCACTCTTGATTAGAGCAACCCTCATAACAATCCTAGGAACTTGATTTCTATTATTATTTTTTCCCTCATCTTACCAGTGCGTAACTAAAACCCAGAGCTTCCCAGAGTAACTGTCATTTTTATAAAAACACCTGTTTAGGAAGAGGAGTGTTAGAAGTCAAATCTTTCAACATAAAACTATAATCTTCTAGGAGAACTAGAAGAACAGTGATATAATATGTAGCTTACATGTGCTCTAAAAATGAGAAATTTTTAAGAACAGAAAGGAAAACACAAAGCAGAACTTGGACAGGAGTTGGTATATTACTTCAAAGTAAAGGACTCTGGGGTGGGGGAGGTTCAGGTCCGGGAACATGATGGTAGAGGAGGATCTAGGTGGGGGATTAAACCGAGTGTTATATGGAAAACTGAGAAATGTTACACATTTTACTGTTGGCTGAAAATCATTAATCCCCCCAATAAAAAAAAAAGGTGGGAATTTTAAGAACCATTATCTAGGGTCATGGAGATATAGTAGTGCACAGTAATACTATACCAGATCTCCCTTCCTTCCTTCCTTCCTTCCTCTTCCTTCCTTTCTTTTTCCCCCCACATTGCTCTTTTTTAAAAAAAAAACTGATACCAAGAAATGGAAAGATATCCCATGCTCATGGATTGGAAGAATAAATATCATCAAAATGAATATTCTCCCCAGAGCCATATACAAATTTAATGCAATACCCATCAAAGTTCCACCAGGCTTCTTTAAGAGAATAGAACAAACACTACAATCATTTATCTGGAACATGAAAACACCTAGAATTGCCAAAACCATCTTAAGAAAAAGAAACAGAAATGGAGGCATCACACGCCCAGACCTTAAACTATATTATAAAGCCATCATCATCAAAACAGCATGGTACTGGAACAAAAATAGGCACACAGACCAGTGGAACAGAATTGAAAGCCCAGAAGTAAATCCCAACACCTATGGGCATCTAATCTTTGATAAGGGGGCCCAAAGGATTAAATGGAAAAAGGAGGCTCTCTTCAATAAATGGTGCTGGGAAAACTGGGTTGAAACATGCAGAAGAATGAAATTGAACCACTTTATCTCACCAGAAACAAAAATCAACTCCAAATGGATCAAACACCTAGATGTCAGACCAGAAACAATCAAATACGTAGAGGAAAACATTGGTAAAACACTTTCCCACATACACCTCAAGGACATCTTTGATGAATCAAACCCAATTGCAAGGAAGACCAAAGCAGAAACAAACCAATGGGACTACATCAAATTGAAAAGCTTCTGCACATCCAAAGAAACTATTAAACAAACAGAGAGACCCCTCACAGAATGGGAGAAGATCTTCACATGCCAGACATCAGACAAGAAACTAATCACCAAAATATATAAAGAGCTCAGCAAACTTAGCCGCAAAAAAGCAAATGACCCCATCCAAAAATGGGCAGAGGAAATGAACAAAACATTCACCACAGAGGAGATCCAAAAGGCTAACAAACATATGAAAAACTGCTCTAGGTCACTGATTGTCAGAGAAATGCAAATTAAGACAACACTAAGATACCACCTCACTCCTGTAAGAATGGCATACATCAAAAAGGACAGCAGCAACAAATGCTGGAGAGGATGTGGGGACAGAGGAACCCTTTTACATTGCTGGTGGGAATGTCAATTGATACAGTCTCTGTGGAGAGCAGTCTGGAAAACTCTCAGAAGGCTAGACATGGACCTTCCATAAGACCCAATAATTCCTCTCCTGGGGTTATACCCCAAGGACTCTATAACACCCAACCAAAAAGAGGTGTGTACTCCTATGTTCATAGCAGCACAATTCATAATAGCTAAAACCTGGAAGCAACCCAGGTGCCCAACAACAGATGAGTGGCTGAGAAAGCTGTGGTATATATACACAATGGAATACTATGCAGCTATCAAGAACAATGAACCCACCTTCTCTGACCCATCTTGGACAGAGCTAGAAGGAATTATGTTAAGTGAACTAAGTCAGAAAGATAAAGATGAGTATGGGATGATCCCACTCATCAACAGAAGCTGACTTAGAAGATCTGAAAGGGAAACTAAAAGCAGGACCTGATCAAATTGTAAGTAGGGCACCAAAGTAAAAACCCAGTGGTGAGGGGTAGACATGTAGCTTCCTGGGCCAGTGGGGGGTGGGAGTGGGCGGGAGGGATGGGTCACAGTCCTTTGGTGGTGGGAATGGTGTTTATGTACACTCCTAGCAAAATGTAGACATATAAATCAGTAGTTAATTAATATGAGAGGGGGAAATCAATTGTATGTCTCAAAGTTTTTCAAAAGACAAACTGAATCTTTTTAATATATAGGCTACGTATTTGATATGCGGACTCTCTCAAAAGCCTAGACCAAGTAGATTAGAAGCTTCCAATAGCACAGCTATATACAAGATACTGGGTACTGTACAGCAAACAAAGGGACTTTTCAAAGTTAACCCAATTAACAAATAATGTGATAATAATATTAACTATTGATTGTCTTTTTGAACCCTAAGACAGCAGGAACCTCACATCTTCACTATAGAGCCCCTACTTCCCCCAGTCCTGGCACCCTTGGATAGGGCCCACTTTCCCGTATGCATCTCCCAATCCAAACCAAATAATATTGCATCCGCCGATCACAAGCTAACCAAAGCAACGATTGCCATCTCAACATGCTTCACCTCAGACTGTATCCAGAGACTTCACGTGTGGAATGACAACCCTTCAGCTTCATTACTCGGGTGAGACCTTTCCTTTAATAGTACACTCTAATTTCATCTCAGGTAGTTCACTTTCTAACAAAGTCCCATAACCTAGATATACACCAGTTTCTGTGAGAGAGAGCTTATGTGCACACGTATCCATAAACTACTGCAAAATATATACCTGAAAGCAGGATTACACTAGAGTTTGCAGTGAGTACCTCCCTAACACTTCCTCTCCACTATTCCAAGCTTGGGATCCATGATTGCTCAACAAATTGTTTGGCTTCATATGTTAACTCTCTTTTCAATCACCAGGTTCCAGATGCCACCAGGATGCTGGCTAGGCTTCCCTGGATTGAAGACCCCACCAATGTGTCCTGGAACTCAGCTTCCCCAGAGACACACCCTACTAGGGAAAGAGAGAGGCAGACTGGGGGTATGGACCGACCAGTCAACGCCCATGTTCAGCAGGGAAGCAATTACAGAAGCCAGACCTTCTACCTTCTGCAACCCTCAACGACCCTGGGCCTGGGTCCATGCTCCCAGAGGGATAGAGAATGGGAAAGCTACCATGGGAGGGGGTGGGTTATGGGGATTGGGTGTTGGGAATTGTGTGGAGATGTACCCCTCCTACCTTATGCTTTTGTTCACTAATCCTTTCTTAAATAAAAAATTTAAAAATAAAAAAATTAAATAATAAAAAACATCTACTTGGGAGTCAAGCTATAGCGCAGCAGGTTAAGTGCAGGTTGCACAAAGCGCAAGGACCGGTGGAAGGATCCCGGTTTGAGCCATATCTCCCCACCTACAGGGGAGTTGCTTCACAGGCAGTGAGGCAGGTCTGCAGGTGTCTTTCTCGCCCCCTCTCTGTCTTCCCCTCCTTTCTCCATTTCTCTCTGTCTTATCCAACAATGATGGCAACAATAATAATAACTACAACAATAAAAACAACAAGGACAACAAAAGGGAATAAATAAATAAATAAATACAAAAAATTTTTAAAAAACCTTTCTTTAAAAAAAACCATCTACTTGTATTTACTTGTTATTGGATAAAGAGAGGGAAATTGGGGGGGGGGTGGATAGAGGGAAAAATACAAAGAGAGACCTACAGCCCTACTTGAGCACTCCTGAATCTTTCCCCCTGCAGATGGGGATCAGAGACTTGAACCTGGGACCTTGCACATGGTAATCTGTGCGCTTAACCAGGCACACCACCACCTAGCCCCTGAAGTCCCCTTTTTGAATCCTAGGCACCACCATATACCAAAGCTGAACAAGTGCTCCAGTCTTCACATACCCACCATCACCTCCCTTTGTCCAAATAGATAAAGAAATAAATCTGTAAAAAGAAATATTTCCTTAAAACTGGTAATTAAAAAAAAGTGAGCATAGGAGGGTGATGAAGGTTTAAATATATTCCTGTTTCATTCCAATCTTCTGATATTAGATGATTATGAATGTTTATATATTTTACCTCCTCTACTTTTTTCCCCCTCTTTTGTGGATAAAAAAGACACAGACTAAGATGACTGAAAGGCAAAGGTAGGACTGTTTCAAAAGTAACCCATTTAGGAGTAGTTTAAGTTTTGTTCATTAAAGACGGCATATTTAGAGAGCATAGGCAAAGGAAGAAAAAAAAAACTTGTAAAATGTTTCACTAATTGACAACTTGAGATGAATTGAATCAGTCAGGGTTGTGATGCCACTTTGTTGTTTTTTTTTTTTTCTCTTACCAAAAGTCTTTCTTGAAAAACATTTGAAAGGGTAGAGATTTTGTTGATTTAGTACTGGAATGCATAAGATTTATTTCTATAAACCATTCTAGGATTAAATTCTGTTGTATTTCCTGCATATATAGATGTTGAATCATCTCACTGTTCTTCCTGTATGTATAGATGTTGAATCATCTCTCTGTCTCTACCTAGCAAGAACTTAGAACACATCTGTCTACCTGGCATTTCAGTTTTATAATTTGCTTTGTGTGAAAAGCAAAAACTCTTCTGACATATCCACTGAGGAAACTATAAGAAGGGAAAAAATATAATCTTCCTTCTTTGCATTTGGGGGAAAAGACTGAGTTACTGATTAAAGCTTTATGTGTGTGGGGATGGTGATTGTGGGGGTCACAGATAAAGAAAAGAGAAATAGAATGAAACAGAAGACATCTTTAAAAATCAGAAGGAGATAACAACAAAGCAACACCCCCCATGTTTTACTTAATATTTGCATACTGGCTGTCTCTGATTATAGTATCTATGTGGTATACTAGCTTCTTCCCAACTGAGTTGTGTGTTCCTTTCAACTCTACCACCTATTGCGTTTTCTCTGCATTGGTTGCCAAAACCCATGGCAATCTATCTATCATAGAGAACAAAATGTACCTTATGGTGTGTTGTGAAATTACTCTAGAGGGGAAATGAAAGAGAATTGAGTGTTTTGAAGGAGATAAAGAGAGTAGTAGAGAGATGGTAAATGCTGTAGTCAAGCAGAAAAGGCCATAAATTCTTATTTATTTATTCCCTTTTGTTGCCCTTGTTGTTTTATTGTTATAGTTATTGTTGTTGTTATTGATGTTGTCCTTGTTGGACAGGACAGAGAGAAATTGAGAGAGGAGAGGGAGACAAAGAGGGGGAGAGAAAGATAGACACCTGCAGACCTGTTTTACCGCCTGTGAAGCAAACCCCCTGCAGGTGGGGAGCTGAGGGCTCTAACCAGGATCTTTATGCTGGTCCTTGCGCTTTGTGCCACCTGCGTTTAACCCTCTGCACTACTGCCCAACTTCCAGAGGCCATAAATTCTATGAAGAGCAAGCTCTCAAGCTCTCAAAATCTTAAGCTCTCAAGAAAATATACTGGTTCCTCTGTGCCAAGCAGCAAGGTCTTGAGATAGCTGTTGACCTTTAAGGATCCTAAACTTTCTCAAGTAGGGGAGCAAAAATCTGCCACACCCCTTTATGGGTGATAATCCTTGAAGACTTTCTAGCAATGAATTGAGGCAAGAGGTTACATACATCCCTCAATTTGGTAAAATTAAAATTTGTTCATGCCTCTGTGGATACCTTTTCAGACAGGAGAAAAGGCAATCCATGTTCATGAATATTTTCTCTCTGCCTTTGATGTTAAAGGAGACCCCCCAATCTTCATCAGAACTATTCCAGCCTTTAGGTTCATGATTAGTTAACAGTTTATTTGGCTTTATATATTAACTCTTTTTTCAGCCACCAGATTCCTGATACTAACATGATGCCAACTGGCCTTCCCTTAGCAGATGACCCCACCAATGTGTCCTGGAGCCACTCTTCCTCAGAGCCCCTCCCCACTAGGGAAAGATACAGACAGGCTGGGAGTATGGATCAACATATCAACACCCATGTTCAGCCAAGAAGTAATTACAGAAGCCAGACCTTACACCTTCTGCATCCCATAATGGCCCAGAAGGATAAAGAATAAGAAAGCTATCAGGGGAGGGGATGGGATGGGATATGGAGTTCTGGTGGTGGGAATTATGTGGAGTTGTACCCCTTTTATCCTATGGTTTTTGTCAGTGTTTTTTTTTTTTTAATAAATAAAAATTAAAAAAAAATAATAGGAAAGCTATCAGGGAAGGGGATGGGATATGAAGTTCTGGTGGTGGGAATTGTGTGGAGTTGTGCCCCTCTTATCCTATGTTTTTGTTAGTATTTCTTTCCTCCTTTCTTTCTTTCTTTCTTTCTTTCTTTTTTAATTAGTTAGGAGGAGGGAAAAAAGAGAGTGGAGAGAAGAGGTAGAGAAAAACAAGTTCCTCTCACAATGGATAGGACACCCAGTCACCTGGCAATGGGAAAAACAATGGTTAATTTTGGTCAACCTGAAGAAGGTGGATGGAAAAGGGACACATGCATATAATAATAGTAGTAATAAAATAAAATAGAGTAGAAAACCTTAGCAGCCAGATGGATTGGCTGCAGTCAGCCTGAGCAAAGACAGCCAATTATAAGAAGTATCCAAACAAATAAACAAATAAAAAATAAAAACCCAGGTAGTCTTTTCCAGCCAGGGATGAGGCTCTGATTGGTCAGGTATTTTGTCACTCAAACAGAGCTCCAGCCACTTAAAAAAAAAGGAGAGAGAGAGAGAGAACTTAAAGGAAGAAGCTTGGAATGACACCCCTAGTGAGCCAGGAATCTTGGTAAAGAAAATAGCTCAGCAGGAAGCCTGCTAGGAGTGGCTGTCAAGACCCTGGGGGATGGTTCTTGGGTGGGGGTGGTGAGCTCAGAAATAATCAAAGGATTTTTTTCTTTGTCCCACTGGTCTCTGCTTGTCAGCCCAAGAGAGAGTTATGGGACTGTATTTTGGTGTCACTCTGACCAGCCCATGGTCACCCTCCTACAGACAGCCCAGTATCCTACCCTATCCAGTGGATCCTGGGTTGCAAGCTACTGCTTCTTGGAACTCAAGGGAACTGCAGCTCCAAAGTTGCCATCTTGGCTCCACCCCACTAGTGTTTCCTTTTTGTAAATATATATACATATACATATATATATATATATATATATATATATATATATATATATATATTTTTTTTTTTTTTTTTTAATTAAGACTGACAATGTCCCTGTGTACATTTGTAGACTATGGCTCATTTAAAAAAAATTGATTATCAACAAGACCATAGGATAAGAGGGGTACAATTCCACACAGTTCCCACCACTAGTGTCTGGTATGTGATCCTTTCCACTGGAATCATTCCTATTCTTTATTCCTCTGGAAGCATGGACCAAACATCCACCCTCACCCTCAACCCAGGGTTTTTACTTTGGTGCCCTACTCCAAATTTAGTCAAATCCTGATTTGAGTTCCCATTTCTGTTTTTCTTTTCTCAACTTCTGCTTATGAGTGGATCATACCATACTCGTCTTTATCTTCCTGACTTAGCTCACTTAACATCATTTCCTTTCATAGGATTCTCTAATTCCATTCCAGGTGGATCACTTCCTAACAAAGTCCCAAAACCTAGATATAGACCAGGTCCTGTGAGATAGAGCATAGATACAGAGCAGGTCCTGTGTATCCATAAATTAGGGCAAAATATATACCTGAAAGCAAAAGTACACAATAGTCGACAGTGAATCAGTATAAAGTTCATAATTAAATAGTGTCTACTTAGACTTAGACACCCTCCTCACCTACTTCCTATTACACTTCCCTCACTCACTCCAAAGCTAACCTTATCAAAGCAAGGACTGCAAAGGCTGAATAAGGGCAAGAGACTGGCATACTTTAAGGATGACCCTGTAGTCACTATCAGGCCACCCCATCAGCTGGGGCCCTAATCCGGGAGTCCTCAGATTCCCAAACAGAAATGATGGGCCTAGACATCAAATAAATCCCTCTCTCCATTGTTACCAGTCATCTCTGTCAGGAACAACACAATAGACCCCTTTGTGGGCCCCCATAGGATCCTGCCTTCAACTTGGATCAACAACAGTAGAGAATGTTCCATCCTCTGATGGGAGGCTAGACAATATGCTACACTTGAGGAAGATGGGTCCTGCTATTGGTGTAGCTTGGAATATTCCTACTTATGACCACAGAATGTGAGCTCACATCTATAGGGATGCAGAGGTCACATAGGCTCCTAAGCTGACTATGGGCCCCAGATCAGATCAAATCAATGGGGTTTAAAGTCAACAATATTTATACACTTTTTCCATGTTTGGGAGATACTCTCTTCCCTGATCCAGCTTTCTGGTCCTTTTGCCAGCCATGACATCATCTCCCCAGACAATAACTTGGATCCACATGCATATCAGATTTCAGGCTCAGGGAAAAAAAAAAAGTTAGTATAGCTTTTTTTCAGGCCCTTTGGAATATAACTAAAACATGCCTACTAGCTATCTACAAAACAGAGACTGCCCCCCCCCAACTCTTCATCTGCACTATTCCAGCCTTTCGGTTCATGATGGAACAACAATTTGTTTGGCTTTATATGTTAACTCTCTTTTCAGTCACCAGGTACCAGATGCTAGCGTGATGCCAAACAGACTTCCCTGGACAGACAAACCCACCAATGTGTCCTGCAGCTTTGATTACCCAGAGCCCCACACCACTAGGGAAAGAGAGAGACAGGCTGGGAGTATGGATCGACCTGCCAGCGACTATGTTCAGTGGGGAAGCAATTACAGAAGCCAGACCTTCCACCTTCTGCAACCCACAATGACCTTGGGTCCATACTCCTAGAAGGTTACAGAATAAGAAAGCTTTCAAGGGAGGAGATGAGATACAGAGTTCTGGTGGTGGGAATTATGTGGAGTTTTACCACTCTTATCCTATGGTTTTGTCAGTGTTTTCTTTTTATTAAAAAAAAAATTAGTGATGTCATATGGCTATCACCTTCTTCTACAATGTGATAAGAACATGTCACTGGTGGCTTCAAAATTATGTACCAAATGCTTTAATTCCAGTTTAATTGTGAGAACAATATCAGACAAACCTAAACTGAAGGAAGGACATAGCACAAAGTACCTGATCAGATTTTTCTCAAAATAATAAGTCATAAAAAAAAACACTAAGGGGTCCTGGTGATGGTGCACCTGATTAAGCACACACACTACAGTGCACATGGTCCCAAGTTCAAGCCTTTAGTCTCCACCTGCAGGGGGAAAGCTTCATGAGTGGTGAAGCAGGGCTGCAAGTATCTGTCTCTTTACCTCTCTATCTCCTCCTCCCCTCTCAATTTCTCTCTGATCCTATCCAATAATAAATTAAATTAAGTAGAGAGATTAAAAATAAAAAAGAAATTAAAAAATAACAGGAATTTGGCATTATCCTTTTAAAAATAAATAAATGATAAGAACTGTCACAGAACAAAGAAGACTAAGGAACTATTACAATTAAACCCAGCATGCCACCCTAATGTAGATCCTCAAGCATAAAAAAGAAATTAATAAAAAAAAACTGTGGAGGAATGTGAGCTCAGACCTACAGGGATTCAAATGTTACACAGGCTCTTGTGCTGAATATGGGTCCCAGATCAAATCAATGGGGTTTACACTTAATGGTAATTATATACATTTCCCAGATTTGGGAGCTACTTTCTGTCCTGATCCAGCTTTCTAGTCCTATTTCCAACTCTGACATGATCACCTAAGACAATACCTTTATCCCACTTGCATGTTGGGCTCAAGCAAAAGTAGTTAAGTCACGCCCCCCCACCCCCCCGTATATACCGAAAATAGACTTCCTAGCTTTTTCCATAGTAGAGACCCCAAATCTCATCTTCTATACTCTTACCTTTAGATTCCTGATTATTAAACATTTTTTTCTGCTTCATATCTAAATGCTTTTTAGCTACGAAGTTACAAAGGCTACCATGACGCCAACTTGATTTCCCTGGGCATATGACCTTACCAATGTGTCCTGAAGCCTCACCTCTCCAGAGTCAGGCCCCACTAGGGAAAGATAGAAACAGGCTGGGAATGTGGACTGACCTGCCAACACCCATTTCCAGCAGAGAAGCTATCACAGAAAGCAGACCTTCCACTTTCTGCACCCCATAATGATCCTGGGTCCATGCTCCCAGAGGGATAAAGAACAGGAAAACTTCCAATGGAGGGGATAGAATACAGAACTCAGGTGGTGGGAATTGTATGGAATTGAACCCTCTTATCCTATGATCTTGTTGATCATTATATATATATATATATATATATATATATATATATATATATATATTTGAAACTGTGGAATCTGGAATTTAGTTATAGTAATGTACCAAACTTTGGCTGTTTTACATGTGATATACATTGAATATAACAGTACAACAGGCTACTATAGAGATCTCATGTTAATATTTCAGTTTGAATAAAGAATGAGATTAATTTAAAAAGTGAGTTGTCTTAATCATGTACCTAATTAATTTAATAAGGTATTTCAAAACTAGTAAATATGGGCCTTTATGTTCCATCACTTTAAAAGAACATGACATGCTTTTATATTCATAATAAGTTATTTACACTTCTTATTAACAAAGTACCAAACTAAAACCCTTGAGATATTTGCTTTATTACAATGAAATGTACTTTGTGGGGTCTAGGGAGTGGCACACCCAGCTAATTGCACATATTACCATGTTCAAGGACCCTGTCCCCCTCTCCTCACCTTCAGGGGTAAAAATTCACGAGTGGTGAAGCAGGTCTACAGGTATCTATCTATCTTTCTCTCCCCTCTCAATTATTCTCTCTCCTACCAAAGGAAATAGAAAGGGAGGAGGGGGAGGAAAATATGGCTGCTAAGAGCAGTGGACTCCAAATGCAAGCATCAAACTTCAGTAGTAGCACCAGTGACAAAGCAAACAAATAATAATAATAAAAACTTCATTTTTTCATGGAATATTATAGTATAATTATAGGTGAAGTAAGTGCTGAGAAAAATATAGAAATTTAAGGAGCCGAAGTCCAGGGGATTTTATTTTATTTTATTTTATTTATGCACAAGGACCCAGGTATGAGCTCCCATCGCCCACATGCAGGGGGAAAGCTTCATGAGTGGTGAAACAGATCTGCATGTGTCTCTCTTTCACCCTCTCTAGACACTTCCTCCCTTTTTAGTTTCTCTCTGTCATGACAATTAAAAAATATAGAAAAAAGATACCCTGGACCATAAGTTAGTAATTGTATTGACTTCAATCACTAAGAGGCTGGACAAATGAAAGACAAGCTTTAAATGAAAACATCTAGAGTAAGTCCAGATAACAAATTCCTAGGGGTTTCCTTTGACCATCTCAGGGAAAGGTTTCACTAAATGTGACGACAACAGTGTACCTGATGGAGAAAGAAGTTCTGTGGAGAAGGTATGTTCAGCAAGTGTCTGGTTATAGAGGAATTTCAATGAAAAAAATAAGTATATAAAGCTCTGTGTATTCCCCTGCTTCTGTTTAAGCCTCTAAAGAGTAGATTATAGTACTCTACATTACTTGTCCAGTGGGGTTGTAGAGTATGCCAGTTACATGCTTAATATTCCACTGAGAACAGAAATGAGCCTTCTGGGGGTATGGATCAGCCTGTCAACATCCATGTCCAGCAGAGAAGCAATCACAGAAGCCCAACCTTCCACCTTCTGCACCCCATAATGATCCTGGGTCCATGTTTGGCTTCAAGGGGCATGGGGGGAGGGGAGGATGGGATGGGACACAGTCTTTTGGTGGTGGGAACAGTGTTTATATACACTCCTATTCATTTTAGTCATATAAATCACTATTTAATTAATATGAGAGGGGAGAAATTGTCTCAAACTTTTTAATGAACAGACCATAGGCTGAGTCTTTGATATGTTGAATCACTAATGTTTTTAACACTTGTCACTTAACCATTAGGGCCTTTCAGAATTCTCTATTGGAAAGTTGCTCTTTTCCCTTTTCTGTAGTTTTCTAGGAATGTCTAAGCCAAAACAAATGAATTATGATCAGTCTTTATTTAATTGAGTGATCCTAGCATTATGAATGTTACAAAGGAAGATACTCTGTAAAATGGAGAAAGTTAAGTATGGGGGGGGGGGTGTTTATGAGAAACAGGTTAAATTGTGCCATTATTATTTTATCTACTGAAGCACATTAAAGCCCTCTATCTTCTGGATATTATATTTTATAATCTAAAAGGATTTAACTCAGATTTCAAAAAATATACTAAGTGGCATAATAGCTCATTTTATTTATGTGAGAATTAAATGATAAATAGTAAGCAAAGTGAGTTTCAACTTGTTAATTAATGCATACTAGTATTTAAATTATGTTCAAATGCACTATGGAAGCAGATTGATGTTTGTTTCATGATAATAGTGTAGGCTCTGAGATCATACAATAAAAATATTAGGTATTGTAGCATTAGATTCAATGAGGAACGAAGAGTTATATTTACTAAGTCATGCTTGTGTTAGATTTGGAGGTGAGAAAAAAGCAGGCTGATGTTTAAAGTGTATAATTATCTGCATTCTTATCCCCTGAGGAAAGAGACAACAAAGCTGTCTTTTAGTCAAGAAGCACCATTGATTCATAAATACTATATAAGTATCCTTAACATCCCATGACTATTATTTGGAGCAAATTTCTTTCTTCTTTCTCTCTTTGTTTTGCCTCCAGGGTTATCACTAGGGGTCAGTGCTTGCACTATGTATACACTGCTCCTTTCTCTCTCTCTTTCTTTCTTTCTTTCTTTCTTTCTTTCTTTCTTTCTTTCTTTCTTTCTTTCTTCTTCTTTCCTTCCTTCCTTCCTTCCTTCCTTCCTCCCCCCCATCTCTTTTCATTGGATAAGACAGAGAGAAATTGAGGAGGAAGGGGAAGATATCGAGGGAGACAGAGAGGTACCTGCAAACCTGCTTCACTGCTTGTGAAGCAACCCCCCTGCAAGTGGGGATCCAATCTAGAGCAGTTTGAAGAGTGTGTGTGTGATGAGGGGTGGGTGGAGGAGAAAGGATGAACCCTTTTTCTCTTTAGTTCATATCATTAGTTCATCTGTTATGACATTTATCTATAGTCATAAAATGAAAGAACATTTTAGATCTGAAAGACTGAATTATTTCCATTTAATTCTGTTTTAATTTTTTTCACAATGAGAAAGTAGCTATCAAGAAGACAAGTTTTTAATAGCTCCTCAATGAAGCCATCTTGATATTTTCTTTTAGAGAGTCAATTATGAATAATTCACATTCTTATTTTAGTTCTGATTTTCTAAAAGCAAACTCAGTATGAAAGAATTGTAATGTAAAGGCAACCCAATGTCTAAGTATCTAAAATGGAATGCCCTTATATGATAAATGCAGAGTACCCTCAGTGAATGGTCAGCGTTAAAATCTGAAAAAAAAATTACAGAGACTTGGTAGATGACATGAAAGAAATTTCAATTTGAAGTAGTTTGATAAGAAAACATAAAAGAGGAGGAAATGGGGATATACAGAGTTATCCCTAGTGGGGAGAAAAAAAGGTGAAATGGACCAAGTCTATATTCCACACATTATTCCCTCCACATAAGCTTCCTGCCCCCCCCCCCCTACTTCCCCTCTCTTTCACCTTCTTAAACTAAGTGATCAAATTATAGCCTTTTTAGTTCTCTCCTGGTAGAGTGCACACTTATAATATAGGAAGATCCAGGTTTGAGTCCATTGCACTACATGGGAGCATTATGCTCAGTGGGTATTGTGTTGTCTCTTTTCTCTATGTAACTCTCACACTTTTTGAGCTATCAGGGTCAGGCAAAATGACTAAAGTTATGGGCCCCTTGGAACATACCTAAAATAGACTTCCTAGATTTTTCCCACATAAAGATCTCAATTTCATCTCTTCTATTCCTACCTTTGGGTTCCTCTTTATTTAACAATTTGCCCTGTTTCTATCTTGCTGCCTTTTGGCCACCAAGTTGCAGATGTTACCATGATGCCATCCTGTTTTCCATGGGCAGAAGACCTCACCAATGTGTCCTGGAACCTCACCTTTCCAGTACTCTACCCTAGTAGGAAAAGATAGCAATAGGGTGGTGGTATGGATCAACCTGTGAATTTCCATGTCCAGTGAACAAGCAATTACAGAAGCCAGATCTTCCTCCTTATGCACCCCATAAAGAATTTTGGTCCATAATCCCAGAGGGATAAAGAATAGGGAAAGCTTCCAATGGAGGGGTTAGGACACAGAATTCTGGTGGTAAGAACTGTATGGAATTGTACCCCTATTATCTTACAGTCTTGTTAGTCATTATTAAATTACTAATAAAAAATTAAAAAAAAACATAACCATCCAAACAAGAGTCCATTGCAAGAATCAAGCTTTATCATGGCAAAATAAACCCTACCCCTTTTAGCCCAGATTATTGCTTCAACAGATAATCTGTTATGCACCGATGAAGATCAAAACACACATACTTATTTATTTGGTATTGTCTCAGTCCTCCAAGAATTTGCTGACCAGTGGAGGAGATGAACCAAATATATGACAAAAGCAGATAATAATGAAAACTAATTAGTTTACTAGGAGGGAGACAAACTATTACAGAAGTGAGATAAAGATAAATAACCAAAGATACAAATTAAAAAAGAAAGGTATGAGAGAGGTGGGGGGAGGCTCTTAGATAATCAAATGTAATGGATTCAATGAAGATGGTTAAGGAAGAGAGTCTGGATCGGTTTATTTTAATAAAGTGGTCAAAAATACTTTCAATTCATTTATTTGTGGATTAGACTCATTTCTTCATAGACAAATACTTAGAGGTAACAAATGAATTGTATGAATTTGAGGAAACTAACAAGAAAAGTGTTGATAATTCAGTTAAATAATTTTCATAACTACCCAGGTGAAAGATACAATAGATAGTCCATAGAGAGAGCATCATGTCCCTTTACTACCTTTATATATTTAAGGTTTGTAGGCAAAGAGAAAAAACCCAGTAAGAAAAACAAAGCAAAACAAAACATACAAAAAACTACTAAGTTGTTCATATAATGATCAGGTATATTAAATCAGAAAAGGAAAAGTGGGATTTTAAGAAAATGAAAAAATATATATGGAAAAAGTACTTTTTCTGTAGAGACAGATCATGGGCTGGAGGCTCATTAAATGCCTATAATAAGTGGCACCACCTTGAAAGTAACCAGCACCTTGAAATCATGATGAAAAGGCAACAAAAAAGAGACATACTGTTAGCCCTAGGTAGGCAAATCAAAGCTCGTGAGCCAATAGAAGAAGAAGAAAAAAGTGATAGGATATATCACTTCAAAGCAGAATTATTTCCTTTACTTTTTTCTAAATAACTCAATGCAACAGATACCCCATCATGGATTGTCTTTTCTTTTTCTCCTCTTCCTTCTCCTTTTTAGTCTATAGAAAAAGAGGTCAGTCTAAGGTGAACAGTTATTATTTTAATTTTTCAAATACTCCTCTCCCTTCTTTCATTAACTGTATACTTTGTCTCTTTGAGCAGGTTATTTCTCTCAGAGGACCTCATAGATGATAGATGATAGATATAGCCCACAAAAGTCTACCAGGATTCTCCTAGAGAGATTATTCTTCACATCATAGCTTACTTTGCAGGACTGAAAATTTTGTCATCTGCTTCGGATTGCAGCTGCACATTGATTACATTCTGATGGAGGAAGACACCAACTCAGAAGCAAGAGAGAAACATCCCTGCTTATGTTGTTAAGCCTAGACCAGCCTTTCTACTCCTGTGCTTAAGTTAGAATTTGAGTTCCTGTCATTTGATACTGTGAATGAATGCAATATATTTTCAAATAATATAATTTAAGTAGTAAATCCAAACATCTTATCTTTAAAGTTAAAATTTACTTTATATCTCTTGAGTATGTCTGCTGTTTAGACAAGTAGTTACTCAGAAAAGAATCAGGAAAACACTGGCTGAAAATAAAGAATCTTTTACACCATGTTTCCCTCTCCTCAGAAAGGAGTGAGTGGGTTGTGCTGTTATTCTAAGTGAGTAAGGAGTAATTCTGTGTAAGGAGTGAGTGGGTTGTGTTGCTATTCTAATGGATTAATATCCATTTTGACCTTCCCAGTGAACTTCTCATAGAAAAGTCTATGAATTACAATGTTGCAAAGTGGTTTTGGTTCTGGAGTAGCATTTATTGGACTCACATTGTAAAGAAGGAGTTGGAGGGTAGCTTTTTGCTATATTGAGTGACCAAATATTGACTGATTATCTATTTTGGACTAATTATCTATTGCACTAAACCAAAAAGGGGTGGGGTGAGGGCTAAGCGACAAATGTATCAGGGAAGATAACTTTACTTTTTTTTCAATGGAGACAGAGACATAGAGATAAAGAGACTACAGTACTTAAGTTTATTTTAGTGCAATGGAGACCAGGCTAGAAGCTTGGTGGAATACATGTCACTACCTAGCTATCTGGACAGCCTGGACAGAGGATCACTTAAAAAACTAGTCTTATATCACTACAGTTGTATGAAAAAGCACACTTACATCGTTTAGTAGCATTAACAGACCTCCATTACTCTGTAGAAATGGCACAAGAAAGTGACCCTAATAAAGAATTCAGAACCTTGAAATAGTATGAGACAGAAAATTCTAAGTTCTTTTTAGATGAATGAACGGAAATGAAATAGAATATACAAAGCTTAATCTCTGAATAGGTAGAGGACACAGTAAACTAAGGGGAAATAATTAAGAACAAAAATTGCAATTGACTTTTGTCAGTGATTATTAGCATTTTCAAGAGTCTAAATCACTCTTATCTCCGAAAAGGGGAAGATTGACAATTCTGATTTGACAGTCTAAGTTCAACACTTGCTATTCTGGGCAAGAGATGAGTATATCTAAACTTCAGTGCCCTCATCTGTATAACAAGAATATTAATGATTCTTATATGGAGTATTGTGAGGAATAAATAAGGAGAATAAATTTGGAATCTAACCCAGGAAAAGTGTGTCTCACTTTAAAGGAAGAAAAAAGATGATCAGGAACTCAGGTAGAAAAAAAAAAAAACAATGAAAAAGAGAATGAAGAATTATAAATGTCCTGTAAAGAACACTCCATTTTAGAAGTTCATTCTGGAGTCCCCTTCAGTGCATTCCATGCCCTTCTTTGGCCTGCTGCATGTTGTCACAACCTCTAGTCTCCCCTTCTCCCCCTTTAGACATCTTAGTTTTGTTTCTGTGCAAGTATATATCACTTATCCCCAACTTTCCTTCGTTTTTGATGCGAAAGAAACTGCAATGAGGGCTGCTTTGCAGACAGGGAGCTCCATCAAAAGCCCCAAATCCAGGCATCCTTTTCTCAGTTTGCAGGAAATACACATGGGCCAGAAAGGGGGCGTGGTTTCCCAGGAATAGGGTTCAAAGTGCCTGGGCAGATCTGGCAGGTTCCTGCTGCAGCAGCAGGAGCTTAAAATTTTTTTATTAGTGATTTAATAATGTAACAAGATTGTAAAATAATACACAGTTCCTACCACCAGAGTTCCCTGTCCAGTCCCCTCCAAAAGTGTGCACCAAAGTTCTTTATGGGTTGCACAAGGTGGGAGGTCTGGCTTCTGTAATTGCTTCTCCACCCAGCATGGATGTTGGCAGGTGGATCCATACCCCTAGACTGTTTCTACCTTTACCTACTGGGGTAGGGCTCTGGGGAGGTGGGGTTCCTGGACACACTGGTGAGGTTGTCTGCCCAGGGAAGTCAGGTTGGCATCATAGTAGCATCTGCAACTTGGTGTCTGAAAAGCGGTAAGATAAAAAGCGGGATAAATTGTTTAGTAAACAGAACATAAACCTAGGAATAGAGCGGTGAAATTAGGGGTCTTCGGATGGGGACGAAGGTAGGAAGTCTACTTTAGATATGTTGCCATGACTTCAGTCGTTTTTGCCTGAGCCTGATAGCTAACAGGCAAGTGAAGTTAAAAAAAAATGTCTGGGAAGATGGTGTCAGAGTTGGGAATAGGGCTAGGAAGCTGGATTAGGACATAATTAAGTATCTCCCAAACATAAAGAAAGTATACAAGTACTATTAACTGTTGACTCCATCGACCTGATCTAGGGCTCTTATCTATTCCTATATAGCACAGGAGCCAGTGTAACCTCTGAGTCCCTGTCTTTCTGAGCTCGCAGTGCTAGGATCTATTTTTAGCAGCGCGTCTCTCCCCGCCCCCTACCCCCCATCCTCTGACTTCTGGGGCTTGGTAGCCTCCGGCTGGCGCTCCGCAGTCTCTGGGTTCCCCCCACCCCCCGTCGCCTCGGGCGGTTGGTAGCGTCCACGCAGGCTGGTTTGGAGACTGAGCATGTGTGGCCCGGCGGGGCCGAGCAGGCTGCGTCAGGCTGAGCCCATTCAGCGCGCGCGCCGCCGCCCGCAGGAGCGCAGCGCCGCCCAGCCCCGCCGAGAGGGGCGCACTCGCCGCCTGCCGCGGGCTCCTTGCCGCTCACCGCAGCCCCCTTCTGGCGACCCGCAAGTAAGTTTGCAAGGCTGTAGGGCGGTGGGGTGAGGGTTGGTCGCCTCTGGACATTCGTGCTCGCTGGAAGCTGGTCGACACCCCCCCACCCCCATTGCACCCTGAGCCTTGGAGAGCCTCTGAGTCAATTCTAAAGCCGGTGGCTGCTAGGTGCTGGGGTGCTGGGGTGCTGGGGTGTTGGGGTGCTGGTGGTGTCGGCGGGGCAAGAAGATTGAAGTGACTCCAGCGGGGGTTGCAAGGGAGAGGGGAGAGCCTGCAGGGGCCAAGGGGGTGGGGGCGCCGCCCTGGGCGGGGGGAGAGCAGGTGTTTCCTGGGGACGAGGTGAGGGCGCACGGGGTGGGCGGGGGGTGAGGGCGCCCCCGGGGGCGCAGTGGAGGCTGAGCGACTCCTGACCGGGAGCAGCAGCAGGAGGACAGATGGATGCTAAGTGGGGCGCGGGGAAAGCGGATTTGAACGCCACTGAAGGGCGGCGGGGGAAAGAGCTTGTCCTGGGAACTAGTGAACTCCAAGAATTTGGTGGGGGGGGGTAGGGGCTTGGGTGGGCAGCACGGAGTCAGGGCAATGTAATGATGGAGCGAGACCGCCTGGAACCCAGGTCTCGGCAGGCTACACGGGAGTCTACATATTGGGGTGGGTGGGTGGAGGGGGCGGCAGAAGCGAGGATGGATGGAGAAAGTGGCCTGGATGGGGCGGGGGGCGAGTGGTGGCGCACCAGGTTAAGCCCACTTAGTACTAAGCTCCAGAACCTGGGTTCGAGCGCCCCCCTCACACCTGCAAGGGGGGAACTCTTCATGAATGGTGAAGCAGGTCTGCAGGTATCTTTCTCTATCTCCATATTCTCTCTCTCAAGTTCTCTCTGTTCCATATAATAATAATAACAATAACAACAACAACAACAATAATAATAGGCCTGGAAAGACCAGTTGGAAATCGCCTACGGATTTGGGTGAAAAGGAGCAGGGCAATCCAGCTGATGAACCTGGCTGTTGGAGGGGCCCAAAGCCTTCGGAAAGGTGCGTGGCCCCTCAAATAGAGACTGGGTAAGGGTCCTTGGGGTTCACCTGCACCTAAGGCTCCTCCTCCATTTCCTACCTGATGTTGTCACTGCCTGCTTGACTCGAGTAGAGCTTGTGGGAGATCTGAACAGAGCTGATGACAGCGGGCTGCCAGGAAGGTCATAATGAGCAGGGGCACTTAGGAAGGCTTTCCTTTAAGTAGTTCCCCCTCACTCACCTCACTCTCTGGGTGCAATGTAGGGTTGCAGGGGAAGGGGAAAGGGTGTGGAAAATGGGGGAGGGTTCTAGACTTGGGCGCCCCAGAGGTGTGGTGTTTGGAGTCAGTAAGTCAGGCAGCAGAAGTCTGCACAGAGCAGCTGGCGGCGGGTTGTGTGCCTGTGTCTGTCTGTACCTGTGTGCAAGCGCCGGGAGGCTCCTGTGTTGCTGCATCCTGTGTCCATGACCAGGCGACTTGGGGTGGAGATTAAGGAAAACGCGTTTTCTCTATGTCTTTTCTACTTCTTCCCCTTGGGTCCCATCCTCTGCTCTTCAGATGTGCTTCTTTTTAACCACTTCTTGCTCCCCACCCCATGCACCCTCAAACTGCCGCTGGTTTTGCCCTCTTAACTCTATCTGCGAGGAAGCAGCCTCTGCAGGAGGAAATCCTAGCAGAGGGGCTTGAGAACCTCCATGGTCTTTCCTGGGGCATCACAATGTGGGCGGGAGTGGTGTGTTCCTCTGCAGTTTGGTTTGCTGCCCTTGATCCTGCGGGTGACATGGTAGAGATGGTAACCCTCAGACCCAGAAATCACTGTGGATCCGAAATGAAGCCTGGCAAAGAGACTGGAGTGCCTCACGTGTGAATTGAAAGGTATCTAGTGATACACACACACACACCGCACCTTTTTGACTAGCAAAGATTTGACCCACCAACCACTAACCACTAGAAGGAAAAAAGCTTTCTTTTCTCCCTATTTTTTTTTTTTTTAATACCAGAGCATTGTTTAGCTCTGGCTGATGGTCATGGGGGTGGGTGTGGGGAGCGCTTGAATTTAGGACTTTTGAGCCACAGGCATGAGAATCTCTTTGCATAACTTTATGCTACCTACCCTCAGCTCCAAGGGAAGTACCATTTTTTTTAAAAAATTATCTTTATTTATTTATTGGATAGAGACAGCCAGAAATCAAGAGAGAAGATAGACACCTGCAACACTACTTCACCACTCACAAAGCTTTCCCCTTGCAGGTGGGGACTGCAAGCTTGAACCTGGGTCTTTACACATTGTAACATGTCTCCTCAACGGGTGAGCTACCACCTAACCCAGGGAAGTAACTTTTACAAAATATAGAATCAGACACTGGAGGGGGAGATAGAAGCAAAAGTTGTCACAACATCCTCTGCTTCTCAGACTCTACCTGACTCACTCTATTCTATCTTGGATGCCATATTTATTTATTTATTTATTTTTAGCACTGATCAGCTCTGGCTTATAGTGATGTAGGGGGAACCTGGGGCTTCGGAGCCTTATAGGCATCAGAGTCTCTTTGTATAACCATTGTGCTATCTGTCTTCTGCCCTTGGGTGCCATATTTTAAGAGAGAATTTACCAAAGATATGAAATTAAGGCAACTCTGGAAATTTGGGTCATCTGTGGTAGGACTGCAAGAAGAGGGAACAAGGATCTTACCTATGAGCTGTCCCTATCATATCTGAGAGCTTTGGCCAGAGAGCTAGTGAATGCCACTACACATAGTTCCTGATACTCAGATTGTAGAGGATGCACTCAGGTGAAGGGAAGTGAGAGCTCTAAAACATTGATGGCATCTGAGATACTGGGTGTCTTGAAAGATGATTCCTGACCTGCTGGGACACAGCCAAGAGGACAGCAAGCTTCTAATGACCAGGGCATTAGTTCCTTTTATTCTATTGGCATTGACTGGCCCAGTTTTTAGTGGATTAATTGTTGAGATGTACTGTTGGTAATGTGTAAGATGGAATGGATAAATAAAAAAGATTAATATTAACTTTCTTCTCCTTTTCTTTTTTTCCAGAGCACTGATAGCTCTAGTTTATGGTGATGCAGGGGATTAACCTGGAACTTTAGAGCCTCAGGCATGAGAGTCTTTTTGCATAAGCATTAAACTATCTACCTCCTTGCCTCCTGAACTGAAAATGCAAAACCTTGAACCCTTGGGCTGTTTCCTAGTCCTCAAAACCTAATTTGACAGTAATTTTCTTGGAGAATTGAGGAAGCCTAGTTAGACATTAGGAAATAGCTGGTATAATCTTGACTTCCCTGAAGTAAAGGCATTGAAAATGAAAGTGGTGCAGTGACCTGCTGAGGCAGAGTGCAAAACAGAAATGTTAGTCAAAATGGGAGGAATAAATGCCCGAACTCTAATTTTTTCACTTCTGAGATGAATCTTACTGATTGGCTTATTGGTGATTCTCACCCAGGGCAGTTTGCCTTCTTCTCAGTGGATACAACACTGTAGCATCAATGGATTATATTTTTATTATTGTTATCAGAATTTGGAGCTGGGGAGGGTGCTACAGGCATCCCAGGTAGATGCCAGGAATGCTGCTTTCTCCTATGCACTGGATAGACCCTGGAGGTTAGGGGTGGAGGAGGAATCTAACCATAAATATCATTAGTGCTGAAGTTAGAATAAGATAAACTAAAAATAGAATAAAGTTAAAAGCAACTCTGTTTGCTGCTTATTAGATGATATTCAAATGTTCCTATTTGAAAGATCCATAAGAGGGGCCAGCTGGTGACTCACCTGGTTGAGTTCACATGTTACAGTATGCAAGGACCTGAGTTCAAGCCCCCAGTCCCCACTTGCAGGGGGAAAACTTTGGGAGTGGTGAATCAGTGTTGCAGGTGTCTCTCTGTCTTTCTTCCTCTCTATCACTCCTTTCCCTCTTAATTTCTGTCTGTCTCTATCCAATAAATAAATAAAGATAATAAAAATAGAAAAAGAAAGATCAAGAAAAGTTCACATTAAGAGACTTTCTTTGCAGAATGGCATCATATTTAAAAACATTAATTTTAAGGTAACTTAAAAGGCTCCCTTTTTGCAGAACATTTTTTAGCCTCCAAAGGAAAAAATTCCAAAATTTGTAAGTCTACCTTTAAAAAATAGACCACATCATATGCATGTGAAGTAAGCAAACAATTACGATGAAAACTGCCCTGTTATAGTATTTCCCCCAGAATTTATTTCCAATTGCCTTCTAAGATGGATAGCTCTAATTTTTTGGAATTAATTTAACTAGAATTATAATTGTTTCTTCATTTAGTGAGGGCATAGAGTCATAGAAAAAATGTTAAATGAATATTTATTAGAAGCCTCCTAAAATATTCCAAACCAGAATCTTAGGATTTGTAGGCATATATCCACACAGGATGGTACGAATCATGTTTACTTTTCATGTATTTAGTTTCAGCTTTAAATTGACAGCATAGCATCTACTGAGAAAACTTTGGAACCTTTAGCACCAGAGAGAAGGAACAGTAGCTTTTACTCAGATGTAACAAGATCAGGGAGCTGTGCTGCTATGGATTATGTAGCAACTCTCAATACTTACTAGGTAAAAGCTTTATCATGAGTACACAGAAACCTCCAGAGAGGCTAAGGAGATTTGGTCAGCATGTTTGCCCTCTTTCTCTGTACCCTCTCCCCATCTATTTGATTTCAAAAATCATTCTGAAGGGAACATCATTAGAGCTACTTACTTCCCTTCTTATTCTAATAACCTTTTTCTCCATCCTTGGCCATTATTTTCCCCTTAGTCCCTTGGGAATTTGCTCTGCAGAAGAGATTTCTTTCTCCTGCTTAGTCTCTGGGGTATCCACCAAGCCCTCTTTTTTCTCCCCTGTGTTCAAACACTAATACCTTTTTCCTGCTTCTAAGTGGAATGGCGGTTTCTGTATCTGTTAGAAAAGGGCAGAAGGGGAGCCTGTGTTTTCCACAAAGGCACTCTCAAGTTTCATGAAATGACTTGTTTACTGTTTGATTTCATGTTTTTGCTGTTAGAAAGATTTCTTCTTTCTCAAGAGAGCAGGAAAAGAACTGAGGAAAACACAACTTTAGTTTATCTGCAGAGTGTACCTATCATTGGACAATGTGAAACATCAGTAACATACTCTTTTTCTATGAGAACCAGACTTCATAAACTCAACAAGTATTTTATAATTCAGTATTAGCAGAGTCTGTTCTAAGCCCAGGGGCTCTTGCTTTTGAATGCTAAGCTTCCTTTTGCATTGCAACTCTGCAAAACCAAGTCTGTCTAGAGTAAGGTACATAAAATTTATATATGTTTCTAAAAGTTTATAAAAAATAAATAAAAATGGCTTATTTTTGTTCAGTTCAAACCATTCATAGAGATATAGCTTGATTCTTTTTAATTTTTTTAAATATTTATTTAGTTTCCCTTTTGTTGCCCTTGTTTTTTATTGTTGTTGTAGTTATTGTTATTGATGTTGTCATTGTTAGGTAGGATAGAGAGAAATGGAGAGATGAGGGGAAGACAGAGAGGGGGAGAGAAAGATAGACACCTGCAGACCTGTTTTACCACTTGTGAAGCGATCCCCCTGCAGGTGGGGAGCCGGGGGCTCGAACTGGGATCCTTACCCCAGTCCTTGCGCTTTGCCTCACCTGTGTTTAACCCACTACACTACCGCCCAACTCCTTTAGCTTGATTCTTGAAATACTTTCTGAGCAATTCTTGTGAAATGCTGATGGCGGAAAAAAAACCATTAGGAGGCAGACTTAACATAGATTTCTTTATTTTTTATTAGTGATGTAATCATAATTAACATGGTTGTAAGATGACAGGGATATAATTCCATAAAATTTTCACCACCAGAGTTCCCTGTACCATCCACTCCATTGGAAGCTTCCCTATTCTTTATCTCTCTAGGAGTATGGACCAAAATTCTTTTCAGGGTACAGAAGGTGGATCTATACCCCAGCCTGTTTCTATCTTTCCCTAGTTGGGTAGGGCCTTGGGGAGGTGAGGATCCAGGGCACATTGGTGAGGTCACCTGCTCAATAAAGACAGAATAGAGTTCTACTAGCGTCTGCAACCTGGTGGCTGAAAGGCAGTAAGAAATAAAGCAAGACAAATTATTTAGTGAACAGGAACCCAAAGGTAGGAATAGAGCAAGTGAAGTTAGGGGTCTTCATGTGGGAAGAAGCTAGGAAGTCTATTTTAGGTATTAACATAGATTTCTATATTGGCTACACAGGGAGGGGTGAGCAGTCTGAGTTGAAAGAGATCAGATTTTTGTCTCTGTTCTATTAGGAGTCAGTTATTGATTTTTTTTTTTTTTTTGACATTCAAGCAAGGGGAGATATTTTCCTTTACTGCAGATACTTATTGAATAAATACGACCTTTTAAACTTCTGATAACCATGGTGGTAGACAAACTGGGCAGGTTGGTGTAATTGTTAAGAGAGAAGGAAAGTTTAAAATAAAGCCTTTTTGGGGCTGGGTGGTGGTGTACCTGGTTGAGCGCACACATAATAGTGCACAAAGACCCAGTTAAAGTCCCCAGCCCCCACCTGCAGGGGAGTTGCTTCACAGGCGGTGAAACAGGTCTGCAGGTGTCTTTCTCTCACCCCCTCTCTGTCCTCCCCTCCTTCATTTCTCTCTGTCCTATCCAACAATGATGATATCAGTAATAACAATAGTAACTACATCAATAAAACAAGGGAAACAAAAGGGAATAAATAGATAAACATAAAAAACATCCACCCTCACCCTTAACCCAGGGTTTTTACTTTGGTGCCCTATGCCAAATTCAGTCAAATCCTGCTTTTAGTTTTCCTTTCTGTTATTCTTTCTCAACTTCTGTTTATGAGTGGGATCATCCCATACTCATCTTTATCTTTCTGACTTAGCTTACTTAACATAATTCCTTCTAGCTTCATCCAAGATGGGTCAGAGAAGGTGGGTTTATTGTTCTTAATAGCTGTGTAGTATTCCATTGTGTATATATACCACAGCTTTCTCAGCCACTCATCTGTTGTTGGGCACCTGGGTTGCTTCCAGGTTTTAGCTATTATGAATTGTGCTGCTATGAACATAGGTGTACACATTTCTCTTTGGTTGGGTGTTAGGGAGTCCTTGGGGTATATCCCTAGGAGAGGAATTGCTGGATCATATGGAAGGTCCATGTCTAGCCTTCTGAGAGTTTTCCAGACAGCTCTTCACAGAGGCTGGACCAGTTTACATTCCCACCAGCAGTGCAGAAGGGTTCCTCTGTCCCCTCCAGCATTTGTTGGTGCTGTCCTTTTTGATGTATGACATTCTCACAGGGGTGAGGTGGTATCTCAGTGTTGTCTTAATTTGCATTTCTCTGACAATCAGCAACCTGGAGCAATTTTTCATGTGTTTGTTAGCCTTTTGGATCTCTTCTGTAGTGAATGTTCTGTTCAGTATACTGTAAAATATACTGTATAGTCATAGTTTCTTATTTATACTTGTTGAAATTATACAATTTTAAATCACACAGTTTGAATGTATACATTTTGAGACTGTGAGAGATGACAAGTTTGAAAGAAATTTCCCTCTAGATTTAGACAAGTTCAGATCTTCACTACTTAGTTGTTAGCTTTAACACTTGGGCACATTAGCTTGACTTTTCAGCTTTTCCTGCCTTTTAAGTAAGTGCAACATCCACCAGCCATATGATGGGTATGATTCTTACGATGATTGAGTGAGATATGAAAGTCAAGGTTGGGGGCTAGGCAGTGGCTCACCCAGTTGAGCACTCATGGTATTACTATGCACAAGGACACGTATACTCTCTTTATTTTTTACTGATTAACCCTGAGAAATGTTAGTATAATATACTTTCTCTTAATTCATATTGTGGCTGTTGTAAAAGAATTCTCTTGAATTTAGTTATTTTTATAAGAAAAATGTAGTTTTGGGGCTGGTCAGTGGTGCACCCAGGTAAGTGTACATAGAGTACTAAGTGCAGAGACAGGGATTTGAGTCTCCGCACCCCACCTACAGGGGGAGTGCTTCATGAGCAGTGAAGCAGGTCTGCAGGTATATCTCACTCTCTCTCCTCCCCTCTCAATTTCTCTCTGTCCTGCCAAATAAAAATAGAAAGGAAAAAATGGCTGCCAGAAGTAGTGGATACATAGTGCAGGCATTAAGCCCCAGTGAAAACCCTGGAGGCAAAAAAAAAATCACACACACACACACACACACACACACACACACACACACACACACACACACACACACACACACATTTTTACCTTGTCAATTACTGGTTTAATGGACTAAGAGATTTTTTTTTTCCCCCTTCAGAGCACTTCACAGCTTTGGCATATGGTGGTGCAGGAATATCAAACTTGGGTCTTCAGAGCTTCAGGAATGAACTTGCATAACTACTGTGCTGTTTCCCCTGGCCTTTATCATTTCTTTTTAATTCTATAAAGATCACAATGACAAGTTGTCCCAGGCACATACCACATATGACAGAAGAGTGTCAACAGCTATGTTACATAACTTTGGTGGAAGGGGAGAGGAAGACAAAAGACAATAAATTCTTCTCTTTTCATTATTCTATATGGTTAAGTAGCAACAAATATTTTATTTTAAAAGGTTTTTGATGGGGGAAATAAAACAATCTATTTTTTATATTTTTGAGCTGTTTTTTTTTTTATTCTACCACAAACCTACTTGTGATAAGTCAAGGGATTATGTCAGTGTAGCAGTTGGTTTTCCATAGTTTCCAACATGAGAAATATATTCTAGTAAAAAATAATAAATTAAGGGATCAACAGGGCTATTACTTATTAGATCTATTTAGAACTAAATTTTTCTTGTTGGGCCTTTATTGCTCTGGGTCAATTTTTCCAAATAGAGAGAGTCACATTAAAGAGGAAGAGAGAGAGGGAGAAGTAGAGGGAGAGTAAGGAGTCATAGCTCCATAGACCAAAATACCTCTAGTACCAAGAGGACTGGAACTTGAACCTGGTAAACACATGGCACAGCAGGTTAGCTGTCAGGCGAGCTATCTTGCTCACCCTATATCTAAAGTTCTTAAGGGGCCCAAGGGAGTTGAAGGATGGTCTTTTACACTACCAAAGTGTTACTGAAGTGAAATCCTTTTTCTCAGTATATTTTAAACATTGTTTATCAGAAATCATACTGATCAAATTGTGAAGTTATGGGCAAGACATGTTATATGAGGGATGAGACACTATCCTAGTACGAGTGTGTTGCTGACAAAACAACACAAATAATGAAGTGTAGAATGGAAGTGGGTTGTGTATTATTATTCTCTTAGGTAAGTTTATCTGATACATCCAGCCTACATTTAGGCCTGTGTTTCAGATATGTGTTGATGGCATATATTAGAAAGGACAGAAATAGCAAATGTTGGCCAGAATGTGGGAGAAGGACAGTTTTTCACTCCTGGTGGGAAAGTAACTTGGTCCAAACCTTGTGGAAAACAGGAGATTTCTCAGAACAGAAGAAATGGAACTACTCTATGACCTAGTAATATCTCTCCTGGGTATTTAACCAAAGGAAATTAAATCGCCTATTCAAAGAGATCTGTGTATACCCATGTTCACAGTAGCACAATTCACAATAATCAAAACTTGGAAGCTATCGCTGGGGCTTGGTGCTGGCACTATGAATCCACTGCTCCTCATGGCTGTTTTTTTCTGTTTTATAAAATAGGATAGAGAAATTGAGAGAGGAGGGGGAGATGGAGAGAGACAGCAAGACATTTGCAGGCCTGCTTCACCACTTATGAAGCATCCCCGGCTGCTGGTGGGGAGCTGGGGGCTTGAACCCAGATCCTTTCACAGGTCCTTGCACTTACTACTATGTGCACTTGACCAGGTGCATCACCACCTGGCTTCCCATTTGAGTAATTTAAATGCCAGCAGTCGATATTTGATAGGGGTCTGTCTCACCCCTAAAGGATGAGAGAATGACTATCCAGTCTCTCTCTCTCTCTCTCTCTCTCTCTCTCTCTCTCTCACACACACACACACATACACACACACCCACACATGCACACACACCCTTGCACTCTGAAGGTTTTTTTTTTTTTGCCTTCAGAGTTATCACTGGGGCTTGGTGCCTGTACTCTGAATTCGCTGCTGCTGGAGGCCGTTTTTTCCATCTTGTTGCCCTTGTTGTTGGATAGGACAGAGAGAAATCAAGAGAGGAGGGGAAGACAGAGAGCGGAAGAGAAGGATAGACACCTGCAGACCTGCTCCACAACTTGTGAAGTGACTCCCCTGCAGGTGGGAAGCTGGGGGCTTGAACCAGGATCCTTATGCCGCCACCTGTGCTTGACCCGCTGCAGTGCCGCCTGCCCCCCCAAAGGTAAATTTTGTAAATATCTCAGGATAGTTCATTTTTGTTTTTGACAACCTTGGTAGAAAGTTTTTCTGCCTCTGGGCTAAAATCTGCTGTGGTTCCATTTCTATCATTTATGTAATTCTGATCTGTAAAATCTCTCAATTGTGTAGGAATTTCTTGAAGTTTTCTAAGTTGCTCTTACTGTGACCTTCCTGATGTGTTCAGAGAATGCAGATCGTAGTGAAACTTGCCAAATCAGCATATGTTTTGGCAGAAGTATACTTCCTGGAAAACATCAATGTTAGGCTGCCTGGAACATTTTTACCGCCTCACTACTGTTTGGGATCTGACTGTATCAGGCGTAGACTCACTACTGAGGCTATATAATAAAGGGTAAGCAGAGATAGTTCTTCCTCTTGTGGAGTTTACAGTGTAAGGTGTGTGCTGGAGAAAGTACCAACTCTAGTACCAGAAAAGTGGCCTTAAGGTCAAGCGGGTGTAATGGGAGGTTTTGCAGCAGAGGAACTTGATCCTAAGAATGGAAGGTGACATAAAGGTGCTGGAGTTGGAGATAGGAGGATAGAGAACAATGTGGTGCTTAATGATCTCTTTGGCAGGGACGTGGGAACCAAATGGAGGTGAAAATTTAAGCCAGTATTAGGCAATCCAGAATCTTCTTGACCAGTCTGAGGATGTTGCTCTTTGAATTAGTTGGTGTCACCATAAACTATACTTTATCAATACAGAGATAAAATGACCTTCCTTCCTTCCTTCCTTCCTTCCTTCCTTCCTTCCTTCCTTCCTTCCTTCCTTCCTTCTTTTTGCTTCCTTCCTTCCTGTTTTGCTTCCAGGGTTATTGCTGGGGCTCTGTGCCTGCAATATGAGTCCACTACTCCTGGCGGCCATTTATTTATTTATTTATTTTACATTTTATTGGATAGGACAGAAAGAAATTGAGAGAGAGATGGGAGATAGAGAGGGAGAGACAAAGATAGTACCTGCAGACCTGCTTTTCTGCTTGTGAAGCATCCCCCAAGCTGGGGGCTTGAACTTGGATCCTAATGACGGTCCTTGCACTTAGTACTATGTGCAATTAACCAGGTGTGCCACCAACTGGCCCCCTAAAATGATTATTTTCCAAGAGAACAGAGAACATAAAACCAAAGAAAGTTGCATAGTAATAGTATCTTACTGTAACAAGTCTTTTGAAACACAGTGAACATGACACACGCACCACCACGCATACACATCAATATTATTATAAATATTCCTTCACTTCTGGGTGGGAAGCTTGCAGTTTCAGTACCAGTATTAAATAATTTATTTCTTTGAGTTTAATCTATGAGGGAATGCTAAACCATTTACCTTTGAAAACTTCTTTGAATTATTTTTCAACTCACTGTATTATTCACCTGGCTAGTAAGACTTTGATTTTGGATACTCTCAACCAAGCACTGATGATTAGAACATCCTTTAAAGTCATCAACCCAGAATCTGAGTGTGTCTACCCATGCAATTCCTAACATATTTCACCTGCCTGTAAGGTTGGGTGTGTTGAAAAAGTATCTACCTGCACTGATATGACATGTTGTTAGTAACCAGGTTCTTTAATATGGAATTCACAGAAGACATGAGGATACTTATTGATTCTACATTATAAAGGTCTTTGGAAAGTCCTTGAGACAAGGCTATTCACAGGAGATGACTAAGACATAGAAAATTATCTTTGTGTTTTGTATCTCTGCACATGAGATTAAGAGAAACCTCAAATCTTAATTTAGCATCCAAGGGTTTTGTTCTCAATGGCAATTTTTTTTTTCTCTTTCAGATATTCCTATGTCTTTTGTCTGAGGAGTATCCCCTTAGGAACTGTCTCCATACCCAAAAAGCTACTCTTTCATTTCTGTGATATATTTATTTATTTATTTACTTATTATTGGATAAAGAGAGAAATGGGGAGGGGAAAGGGGGTGATAGAGATGGGGTAGATACAGAGAGACTCCTGAAGCCCTGCTTCACCACTTTCTATGAAGCTTTCCCTCTGTAGGTGAGGACCAGGAGCTTGAACTATACTCTGTAATGTATGTGCTTAACCAGGTGTGCCACTGCCTGGCCCTCTGTTTCTGTGACTGATATGGAACCAGCCTTTGCTTTCTTAGAGGTGAGTGTATGCATCAGCTAGCCAAAGAGTCTCTGCTTCTAGCTATAGTTATTTGTTCCAGGATAGGTATATAGTCTCTCAACCAGCAAGATGATGACAGTGCTCCCTGGGATTTTGATAGGATGATGAAAAGATGCTCTTGTTCTCATGAGGGTTACAAAGCTGTTAGGATTTGTATCTGGAGCTGCTGATGGCCATCTGTTATCAAATGGAGAAAAGCTGCTTGAAAATGAAGCTAGGAAAGGAAAGTCAAAACAGTGATGACAAGGCACGTTTCAGTCCTTTGATCCTACCAGTAAGTACCTGAAAAGTTTAGTCGCATGAACACATTGACTTCTACTTTGCTTTTAAGCTCATATATGCTTGGCTTTTGTTATTTTTAACTACAAAAATATAAACACAAATGCTTTTTGTTCTTTTTAAAACATTTTTATTATCTATTTATTTAGTGGATAGAGTCAGTCAGAAATCGAGAGGGAAAGGAGAGAGAGAGAGAGAGGAAGAGAGACAGAGAGATACCGGCAGCCCTGCTTCACCACTTGCAAATCTTTCCCTGTGCAGGAGCAGGGGGTTGAACCCCGGTCCTTGTGCATTGTAATATGTGTGCTCAACCAGGTGTACCATAACCTGGCCCCAACAAATGCACGGTGCCTACACTATGAATCCACTGCTCCTGGAGGCCATTTTTAATATTTTTTTCATAGGCTAGGACAGAGAAAAATTGATAGAGGAGGGGAAGAGAAAGATAAATACTTGCAGACCTGCTTCACCACTTGTGAACTGACCTCCCTGCAGTTCAAGAGCTGGAGAGTTGAACCTGGATCCTTGCATGAGTCCTTGTGCTTCGTACTACGTGTGTTTAACCTGGTGCGCTACCACCACCCCCCACCCCCCAAATGCTTTCTATAAGCTGCCTGTACAGAGAGGTGACAGCAAAATGGGAGAGGTCTGAAAATGTTACCTACAACAGCTGTGAGAAATCTGAAAATCTCTTGCCCCGAACCAGAAAGAATGTGTGGTGAGAGAAACCCAAGAACGGGCTAATGTTTCTTCCTAGTCACCATTTCCTTTAAATAATATGGTGTCTTTTAAAATACATCCCAAGGTAGTAGAGCTCTAGTTATTTTCATATCCAAAAATGAGAAGCTTAGTGTTGCTATGATTACAGAAACAAACATAAGCTGGGAACTGGCTGATTCCTAGTTACAGCCTTACCATCTGAAAGCCATGGATACATTTATTTGTTATGCATTTATTTGCTTTGAACATGAGCCATTCTAGGGTCTATTGTTTGACAAATAAAATATTACAACTCAAATAATCATTGTTAACATGGATAACAAGATTAGAGGGGCAAGCAGTAAAAATAATAAAAGACAAATTACCCTCTATTTCCATTAACTCAGTAATGAAAGCCACTTATGTTTTCATTTGGATGTTCAAGAGCTAGAAATTATGAGTCTGTCATTTTGGATGCAGAATTCTGCCACAGCTTCATTCCATTTGGTATCTTAGGTGCCAGTTTCTTATAGATACTTCATTTTAAAGACCATTAGAAAAGGGTACATAGTATAGTAATGAAAAGGAGTAGTTCCGGGGCTGAGCGGTAGCACAGCAGGTTAAATGCACATGGTGCAAAGTGCAAAGGCTGCTATAAGGATCCTGGTTCGAGCCCCCAGCTCCTCACCTGCAGGGGGGTTGCTTCGCAAGTGGTGATGCAGGTCTGAGGGTGTCTTTCTTTCCTCCCCTCTGTCTTCTCCTTCTCTCTCAATTTCTCCCTGTCCTACCCAACAACAACAACAGCTGTGATAACAATCAATAACAATAATAACTACAACAAGCACAACAAGAAAGACCTCCAGGAGCAGTGGATTCATAGTGCAGGCACTGAGCCTCAGTGATAACCCTGGAGGCAAAGGGGGAAAAAAAAGTAGTTCAAGTGTCATGTGAACCTAAGGTAGAAAGCAGGAAAATGGGGCTGGGTGGCACACCTGGTTGAGTGCACATGTTACAATGAGCAAGGACCTGGGTTTGAACCCCAGGCCCCCCACCTGCAGGAAGAAAGCTTTGCATGTGATGAAGCAGATCTGCAGGTGTCTCTCTGTTTCTCTCCCTAACTCCCCCTTCCTTTTGATTTCTGGCTGTCTCTATAAAATAAATGAACATAATAAAAAATAAAAACAAAAGAAAGACATTCTTCAAAGAAATAGATATCAGAAAGACAAAAGAGGTATAATGATATTTTGATACAAATTTATGGTGATACTTGCTGCTTCCATTATGTCTTTATGAAGAGACACATAAAACAACTGTAGATTTAGATTGTTCATGTCCTAAAGTGATATTAGAGACATTTTGAAGTTTTATTTTATTTTATAGTGATGTTTGCATCATAGATAAGACATTCTACATATGTAGAATGTCTTGTCAGGATATAGATATATCTATATATCTGTGTATCTATATCCTGACAAGAAGCATTGAGAGGGAAAGGGGAGATACAGGAGAGATACTTGAAGCACTGCTTTACCACTTGTGAAGCTTTCCTCCGCAGGTGGTGACTGGGCGCTTGAACTCAGATCCTTGCACATTGTAACTTGTGCATTCAACCAAATATGCCACCACCCAGCTCCTGTAATAAGACTTTTACTTAATAATAGAATCTGGTTGTTAAGTTATAAATAGAGGTGCTCTTCATATCATAATTTAGTGATCAGAAAACATTGTCTTCCAGGGTTTGGCGTGAATGGTCTATAATGAGGTTAAAAAAAAAACTTTGTTAGGGGAGTTGGGCAGTAGCGCAGCAGATTAAGCACAGGTGGTGCAAAGTGCAAAGACTGGCATAAGGATCCCGGTTCGAGCCCCCAGCTCCCCGCCTGCAGGGGAGTCGCTTCACAAGCAGTGAAGCAGGTCTGCAGGTGTCTATCTTTCTCTCCCCTTTTCTGTCTTCCCCTCCTCTCTCCATTTCTCTCTGTCCTACCCAACAATGACAACATCAGTAACAACAACAATAATAACTACAACAATAATAAAAAACAACAAGGGCAACAAAAGGAAAAATAAATAAATATAAAAAATTTTTAAAAACTTTGTTAGTGCACTTCTGTTTAAAGATGACAATACAGTAAGCACAAAAGTTTTTCAAGGTGTAATAAAATATACTGATACATATATTATCCCTTGTGCTTATGTAATAGGAAAAATAAGTACTCAGATTTTTAAAAAATTCAATTAGTGATTTAATAATGATTAACAAGATTGTAAGACAACAGGGGCACAATTCCCATCACCAGAGTTTTGTATCCCATCTTCTTCACTGGAAGGTTCCCTGTTCTTTATCCCTTTGGGAGTATGGACCAAATATTTTATGGGGTGCAGAAGGTAGAAGGTCTGGATTCTGTAATTGCTTCTCTGCTGGACATCAAAAATTGACAGGTTGATTTATCCCCCTAGCCTGTTCTGTCTTTCCCTAGTAGGGTAGGGCTCTGTGGAAGTGGGGTTCCAGGACACATTGATGAGGTCATCTGCCCAGGGAAGTCAGGGTGCTGCCATGGTAGCATCTGCAGCTTAGTGGCTGAAAAACATTAAGATATAAAGAAAAAACATTTTTTTTTAATAATTAGTGATCTAAAGGTAAGAATATAGCAGATGAAATTTGAAGTCTTCATGTTGTAAGAAGCTAGGAAGTCTATTTTAGCTATATTCCAGTGGGCCTATGACTTTACTAATTTTTGCCTGGGCCTAACAGATAAATGCAGGTGGGTTAAAAGTATTGTTTGGGAGGATTGTGTCAGAGTTTGGAATAGGACCAGAAAGCCAGATCATAGCAGAGAGTAGCTCCCAAGAATGGAAAAGCATAAGTTCTCAGATAATTTGAGGAAAAACAGGTGCAGGTGTCTCTCTGTCTCTTTCTCTGTCACCTCCTCCCCTCTCAATTTCTGTCTCTATTCAGTAATAAATAAATAAAAAATGTTTTTTTAAGTGCACAAAAGAGAAACTAACATCTATATTTGAAGTTTGTCCCCAACTATATTATTATCAGATACTATTTTATAGGCATATGTACAGCTAAATGAAGAGCCCAGAGTGGCCAGATAGCTCACCTGGGAGGGTGCATGCTTTTCCTCACACCCCAGTTTGAGCACAGACCCCCCCCCCCCAGTGCACAGAGGGATGCTTCAGTGCTATTCTTTGTATTCCTCTCTGTCTTTTCTTATCTTTTCCTCTCTGGGAAAAAAAAGGAATCAGCTCAAAGCAATGAAACCCTTGTGATGACAAAAACAAAAACAAACCCTCAAACCAACCAACCAACTATCCAGACAGACAACCCTGAGCCTCAAGGCAGTTGGGATACATATAACCTAACAGGAAGCAATTCTGGAATCCACAGTTCTTTCACATCCAGATTCCCATGCATTTGGGTTCCAGTCTGCATGTTCTATCAGAAGGACTCAGGTGTAAAACATACATGCAGAATGCGGAGAATTTAATCATGACAGGCAAAAAATGTTGAAGATACTTGGGAGTCTTCTTAAATTCCATGATATTTAAAAAAAAAAGAGAGAGCTCGGGCAGCAGAAATCTCAGTGCTGACTGAACTTCTGAACTTTGTTTTGGGTGCTATTGCTAAAAGAACTGCTAGGTATTCTCTGATATTTGGAGTACAGACGCTGATGCGAAACTATAGCATGAGACACAAACAAGTAACATCTGGGTCACAAGGGAAGGTGCAGACATTTCTTAGAGGGTTTCAGAGGAGCTCTCCCAATATATATATATATTTGCACAATATACTTGAGCTCTAATTTTACAGTAAACTCGTTTTTATAATTGGTGATCCTAGGGCACTGAGCACGCACCATTTTTTATTATTTCTCCCCGTCATTTCTTTTGCTGCATTTCATTTTATCCTTCTCCACTTCTCTTCACTCTCTTCTTTTCATCCAAACATCCATCCATCCACCCTTCCTTCCTTCCTTCCTCTCTCTCCTTGTCTTTCCTCTCTCCTTCCTGTCTCTAGGAATAAGTCCAGGGTTTTACATATGCAAAATATAACTGAAGAGCTAGTGGGGAATTAGGGCATTCCAGATATAAGGGACTAGAAGCCAGCATCTCAAGTCTGTCACATCTCATGATTAAGAGATTCACCACCATCCCCTCTGCTGGTGTAGGAAGAGACCTGAATATCGGGTCTCTCTCTCTCTCTCTCTCTAACTCATCTTTATCTCTTCTTCTCTCTGTCTCTCTCTCTCCTATGGGGCTGTATCAGAGCATGGAACAAGAAACATCAAAAGCTTCTTTGCAGGGATACACAAACGATGACAGCTAATGCTGGACCACCAAGGCACTGTCATGTAACTCTGGGTACGGATCATGCATTTTATTGTCTGTGAGGGCAGCAGAGGTTGTCATAGTCTGCAGCTTTAGTCCTTTGGCCGTGGGTTGATTGGCACAAACTGCTCATTATCTTAAGACATTCAGCAGATATCCCAGTAGAGAATAAGAAGTGTGGTCATGGGAGTCAGGCGGTAGCACAGCAGGTTAAGCACACATGGCACAAAGCGCAAGGACCAGCTTAAGGATCCTGGTTTGAGCCCCGGCTCCCCAACTGTAGGGGAGTCACTTCACAGGCAGTGAAGCAGATCTGCAGGTGTCTATCTTTCTCTCCCTGTTGTATGCTTTACATTGGGTTCTAGTTCTCCCCCGCCAAGAGAATTGGATCAGTCCAGTTAGTTTCACGGGCCTGCTTGGCCCCGCCCCGAAGGAACCCCACCAGAGTTCGAGAGTTCCAGAGTTCCAGAGTAAGAGAGAGTGCTTGCGCCGCTGCAAAGAGACAGCAGAGTTCTGTTTGGTGATTAGTTTGTCTTAGTTTATGAATCGTTGTTCCTGAATAAAGAAATACAGCTTCCCTGCCCAGCCGTTGTCTCCGCGTCTGTTACCCGCCCGTGAAGCTACCCTGCCGGCAGGAGCCACCAAAAATTTTAACAACATCTCCCCCTCTTTGTTTTCCCCTCCTCTCTCCATTTCTCTCTGTCCTATCTATTAATGACAACAACAATAATAACTACAACAATAATGAAAAACAATAAGGGCAACAAAAGGGGAAAATAAATAAATAAATAAATAAAAGAAGTGTGGTCAGAGGGGAATCATGAGTGACTGCAGGTGGTCAACATGTCTTTTTTTTTAAGATTTTATTTATTAATTAATGAGAAAGATAGAAGGAGAGAGAGAAAGAACCAGACATCACTCTGGTACATGTGCTGCTGGGGACTGAACTCAGGACCTCACACTTGAGAGTCCGATGCCCTATCCACTGCGTTACCTCCTGGACCACCATGTCTTTTGTTTTATACATAGCTTCTCAGTGATTGAGAAAATCATTCAGCAGAGAAATCACCAATATATCAATAAGTAATAGATATAATAATTCACAAGTCTTCAACATTAAGTAATAGACATGAATACATCCGGGGTCATCAACAAACTGCCTCCTGCACCAAATTATTCTGTAATTTTAGAGAGAGGGAGTGAAGGAGTGACAGACAGAGAGGAGGAACACTACAACATTGTTCCACCATCCATGGAACTAGCATTCATGTGATGCTAGAATTTGCTAGGGCCTCATATACAGTAAGGTGTTGCACAATCTTCTAACTATTCTAATAAACATGCACCTCATATGTATTGGAAGGGTACTCTATGTCTTCCCTTTACTATATAGCCCTGCTATAAAGCATAGATGGTTAGCTTTTGCCCCTGCTCCCTCCAAACTGTGAATACATTGAAAGAAGTCTCTGTCTTACAAGGTACAAGATTAGGAGCACTGTAGGTACCTAGTTTTATAAGCTAAGTAGCATGACTGTAATTTCAATGAATAAAAAATTGTTCATATTTCTAGGCATAATAGTCACCAGTCAACTTTGAATAACTGGCAGAGTGAAACATTCTTTAGCCTAATCAAAATCCAAGGGAAATAGCATCACCTGTAGCCTCAAATATAAGTTTTTACCATTTAAATGAACACTCCACATTAGGTTCTTAGTGGAATCTAAGAGCAACTGGCATGAGTAAGACCACTTCATAAATTACATATATATAACTCATGCCACAAACAGTGTTATCAATAAATTGGAATTGGTGGGATCAAGCAATTTCTTCTTTGTCCTTTTAAAAACTGCTGTAGTTCAGATTTTTTTTTTCAAAAATCCCTTGAAAATCTCTAGGTCTGATATAGTTTACAAGTGAACCCATTACCATCCAATGATTCTGTCTCTTTGTTTCTTCTTCTCCCTCACCCTCTCCCTCTCCCTCTCCCTCTCCCCCTCCCCCTCCCCCTCCCCCTCCACTCCCCCCTCCCCCTCCCCCTCCACTCCCCCCTCCCCCTCCCCCTCCACTCCCCCTCCCCCTCCCCCTCCACTCCCCCCTCCCCCTCCCCCTCCCCCTCCACTCCCCCCTCCCCCTCCCCCTCCACTCCCCCTCCCCCTCCACTCCCCCCTTGTCCTCCCCCTCCACTCCCCCCTCCCCCTCCACTCCCCCCTCCCCCTCCACTCCCCCCTCCCCCCACTCCCCCCTCCCCCTCCCCCTCCACTCCCCCCTCCCCCTCCCCCTCCACTCCCCCCTCCTCCTCCCCTCCCCCTCCACTCCCCCCTCCCCCTCCACTCCCCCCTCCCCCTCCACTCCCCCCTCCCCCTCCCCCTCCACTCCCCCCTCCCCCTCCCCCTCCACTCCCCCCTCCCCCTCCCCCTCCACTCCCCCCTCCCCCCTCCCCCTCCCCCTCCCCTCCCCCCTCCCCCCTCCCCCTCCACTCCCCCCCTCCCCCCCTCCCCCTCCCCCTCCACTCCCCCCTCCCCCCTCCCCCTCCCCCTCCACTCCCCCCTCCCCCTCCCCCTCCACTCCCCCCTCCCCCCTCCCCCTCCCCCTCCACTCCCCCCTCCCCCCTCCCCCTCCCCCTCCACTCCCCCCTCCCCCCCTCCCCCTCCCCCTCCACTCCCCCCTCCCCCTCCCCCTCCCCCTCCCCCTCCCCCTCCTCCTCCTCCTCCTTCTTCTTCTTTTACCTCCAGGGTTATTGCTGGGGCTCGGTGCCTGCACCACGAGTCTACTGCTCCTGGAGGCTATTTTTCCCTTTTGTTGCCTTGTTGTTTTATCGTTGTTGTGGTTATTGATGCCCTCGTTTTTGGATAGGACAGAGAGAAATGGAGAGAGGAGGGTAAGACAGAGAGGGGGAGAGAAAGACAGACACCTGCAGACCTGCTTCACTGCCTGTGAAGGGACACCCTGCAGGTGGGTAGCTAAGGGCTTGAACCAGGTTCCTTAAGCCGTTCCTTTTGCTTTGTATTATGTGTGCTTAACCCACTGTGCTACAACCTGACCCACAGATTCTCTGTTTCTTAACCAAATTTAGAGTTTAAGTATTTTTAGCGAATACTTTTTTTGAGTGTCTATCATGTGAAAACATATCAGCTTGACATAATAATCCTGGATGCTATTAAGAAATGGAGAGGCAAATTTAACACGGGTCTTGCCTTTAAATTTTTTTTAAATTAGTGATTTAATGTTGATTTACAAAACTATGAGATAACAAGGGAATAATTTTACACCATTCCTACCACCAGAGCTCTGTGTCTCTACTTCTTTCATTGGAAACTGTAGTAGTTCTCCCGAGGTCACAGATATGGGATTGACTATTATTTCCTATAAATAAATATATGTGTTGATTTTTTTATTTATAAAATGGAAATGTTGACAAGACCATAGCATAAGAGCATTTTTTCAAGACCATAGCATTTTTTCTCCTATGGACCTGCCTTCTCTTCCTTTGTAAGTCACGCCTTCACTTATTGCTACTTTGGAGTGTCCTTCACTTTTCCTCATCTCTCTCTTAGTCTTGATGGCCTCATCTCTCTCTTAGTCTTGATGGAATTGGAGTTCAGAGCCCTTCAGCTATCTTCTCCTAACATTGTCTTGAGGAAGGATTAAGGGGAAATATCACAAATTTCTTAGCTGAACATACCTCCAACTATTGAAAGATAATGCATACTGAGTCACTTTTCCTTCATGGACTTCCTTTTTAAGTTTTAAACTCTTCTACCCTGCCCCCCTTTCCTGCTCACAGTGATTGCTCCCAAAAGTCACTGACTATCCTTCATTTCTCACAACTGTTCTCTTAAATGTTATCACTCATCAGGGAAAATTCTACCGATGACAACAATTTCCAAAGCTAGTGTTGTTCATTGTTCAGTCTCTTGCTGGTCAAAAATTCTAATAGGGTTTTATGAGTTTGCCACCAGTGTGCATTGTTCCCACCCCTTCCATTGCCTCATTTGGTCCCCAGTTGTTGACAGTTTACATCACCTCTCATTGGGCTATGAATGAATTTCCTAAGGATGTTTATCTAACCATTGTTCCTAAAAGCAGATATAGAAAAGACAAATGATTTTACCCATGCTCTTCTCGATGATATTGATGTTGATGTTGATATTAATCATATCACCTATATATATATTTATTTTAAAACTTTAAAAAAATATTTATTCCCTTTTGTTACCTTTGTTGTTTTATTGATGCCATTGTTGTTGGATAGGACAGAGAGAAATGGAGGGGGAGGAGACAGAGAGGGAAAGAGAAAGATAGACACCTGTAACCTGCTTCACCACTTGTGAAGCGACTCCCCTGAGGTGGTGAGCCGGGGGCTTGAACCGGTATTCTTCCACCAGTCCTTGCGCTTTGCGTCTCCTGCGCTTAACCCACTGTGCTACCTCCCAACTCCCTCACCAGTATATATTTTTAAAAATATTGATCCTGGGCCATTATGCCTAGCCAAATCCATTTTTCCCAGAAGACATTTTTCTTTCCTTTTACCTTCTGATGGAAAGAGAGAGAGACAGAGAGACACAGAGAGAGAGAGAAGGAGGAGGAGGAGAAGGAGGAGGAGAAGGAGGAGGAGGAGAAGATGAAGGAGAAGGAGAGATAAAGAGGAAGTGAGAAAGGAGAGACACCGTAGAACCACTCCACCATTTCTGAAGTTTCCCTTGATGCCATGTGTGGTGCCTCAACCTGGGTCTTGGTGCAGGGTAAACTGTACTCTTACCTGAATGAGTTATCTTCTGGCTCTGATCTCACTAATATTTATTGGGGACTAAAAATATATACCTTTTTGTCCTAGGTGGTTTTCAGATATTGTCTCACTCCTTAATGCACTTCTAAAAAGAAGATGCCTTTGTGATATCCATGTTTCAATGAGTAACTAAGGCAAAGAGAAGTTAAGTAACTTGTTCATCATCTTCACTTTCTTCAGGTCCTATCACCAAATAGGAGACACCAAATGAGCCCAGTATATGGAGCTCTGGTTTTCCTATGATTTTCTTGTGATCCACTAAGCTCTAGTGTTGCCTGTGGTTGGGGTGATGAATAGTCATGAGAAAGCTGCTCATTTGGTAGATTTAATTTGATCTACTATTATTCTATCCTTGTCAGGCAATGAGTATTTGTCCATATACTTCCTGCTTGGATCGGGGGTCAAGGAGGAGACAGAAAGGGGCAGCAAGATAGCATACCTACATAGTGAACCTGCTTGGTCATGTGTATAATCCACGTAAGAAGAAGCTTTGGTCTTGCAGTATCATCCCTCTCTTCTGCTGTCTCTGTTTCTGTCTGAAAAAGATAGCCTGAAGTTGTGAGGTCAAAAAAAAAGCACAAAAATAAAAACAAAACAATAGCAACAACAAAAAGAAAAAGTAAGACAAGAAAAATTTTGACACTTGGTAACTCATCCATGCTAGGACACGTTTATAAATTTTGGATTATGTTATTTTAAAGTTTTATTTTTTATTATTTTTTATTTTAATTTTTAGATAGAGACAGATAAATTGAGAGGTGGGAGCGAGAGAGGCAGAGAGACACTGGTGGCCCTGCTTTATCACCCTTGAAACTTCCTCCCTGGGAGTCGGGCGGTAGCGCAGGGGGTTAGTCGCAGGTGGCGCTAAGCGCAAGGCCCAGAGGAAGGATCCCGGTTCGAGCCCCTGGCTCCCCACCTGCAGGGGAGTCGCTTCCCAGGCGGTGAAGCAGGTCTGCAGGTGTCTGTCTTTCTCTCCCCCTCTCTGTCTTCCCCTCCTCTCTCCATTTCTCTCTGTCCTATCCAACAACGATGACATCAATAATAACTACAACAATAAAAAAAAAAAGAAGAAACTTCCTCCCTGTAGATGGGGACCAGGGGCTTGAACCAGGGTCCTTGTGCATTATAACATGTGCACTCAACCAGGTGTGCTACCACCTGGTCCTGATATCCGTGATTTATATTGATCTGATCTGGAAACAGACTGGAGTCAGGCCATGGTGCATTCAGTAAAGTGCACACATTACAATGTGCAGAGATCTGAGTTGAAGCCCCTGTTGCCCACATGCAGGGGCTAAGTTTCATAAGCAGTGAAGCAGTGCTATAGGCATTTCTCTTTCCCTCTCTCTACCTTCTCTTTCACTTTCTATCTCTATCAAAAAGGAAAAAAAAAATGAAAGTGCTATCAGGAGTGCTAGATTCATTATGCAGACACTGAACCCTAACAATGACCCTGGTAAGAAGAGAAAAGAAGGAATGAAAGAAGAAAGGAAGGTAAGAAGGAAAAAAAAGGAGGGAGGGAGGGAGGGAGGGAAGAATTAGGAAGGGAGGGACTTCCTGGTTTTACTAGTTTATTCTGACCAGAAATTATTATGCTTCACTTACTTGTAAGTCTAAAACTATGACTCTAGTCAGTGTTGTGACCACATGTGGACTCCACGCTACCACACACTTTGTGTGCAGAATCGTCATACAAACTTCATGAGGTTGATCCCATTATATTACTATTACAGTTATCCTGCATGCCTAAAGATTTCAACACTTACTCTTTTTATTTATTTATTTATTTAGTAAAGACAGAAAAATTAAGAGGGATGGGGAAGATAGTAAGTAAGAGAGACAGAGAAACACCTACAGCACTGCTTCAGCATTATGAAGCATTCCCCCTGTAGATGGGGTCCTGGGGCTTGAACTTTGGTCCTTGTACCCTGTAATGTGTGTGCTCAACCAGATGCACCACCATCCAGCCCGTTCAACACTTATTGTTTTAGTATCAATATAAACTGACTTGAACACCATCCTCCAAGGGAATATACTAGACAAATACAGTCTGAGGTTTTCTTTGATTTTGTTTTGGATTAGATATTTTATCTTGCCTTGGTTCATATAGTTTTCTTAAGGGGAGTAATGATAATACTGTTTTTCAGGCACTATGCCATTTACATATAATCTCTTATTTTTACCAGCCTACTGCCTCAGTAGTATAAATATTCTGAGAGTGTTTTCTCCCAGATGCACACATCTTTGCCTAAGAGCACTTTGGGAAAGGAGTAGGGAGAAAGCTACAAAATGAAGGGAATGAAATGTGGTGAAGGTACATAATGAATATAGAGCAGATGCTTAACAGAGGACAGATTTTTGATGACAAGCTTATTGCTCTTGAAAAATACATACAATTTATTGCTGCAGGAGGCAGAGATCCAGCAAGGGACCAGCTATGACTCTTGCAAGGAAATACTGCAAAACATTTTTTGGTAGATAAGAAATAGAATATTTCATGTTACCCTACCTTTTCTGTCAGATTTGTTGCTTTATAGCAAGGCATCTCAAGTGAAGATTAGGGGGAAAATAAGTCCTTACAATTAGAATAAATCATGACAAATATGTCTTTATTATCTTTGTGTTATGCTGCACTTTACAAAAATGAGTGGACTAGAGTAGAACAAGAGGAATAGAATAGAAAATGGTACAAGTGTGGATAGTTAAAAATAGTATGTGAAATCTGAATAGACACACAGCTGGATTGATCTGGAGTATCCAATCATATTTATGTTTACTGTTTAACTGAAAGGTGGCCTTTCTGAGCAAGAAGATATAACAAAACCAGTTTTGTTGACAGGATGAATAAGAACCTCATTCATCTAATCACAACATAGAATTTCAATCACTCTGAAATCCCTGTAAAATAAAACATGAAGAACATGTGTATTATTTATATATGTCCTTATAATAGATAACTCATGTAATCTGATACATATACACACACACATTTAACAAGTGTATAAGCAGGGTTATGGCAAATTCTCAATAGTAATTGGTTGCCAAATCTCTCTCTCTCTCTCTTTTTTTTTTTTTTTGCCTCCACTGGGGCTTGGTGCTGGCACTGCTCCTGGTGGCCATTTTTTCCCCCATTTTATTGTGTAGGACAGAAAGAAATTGAGAGAGGAGGGTACGAGAAAGAGAAACATATCAGACCTGCTTTACCACTTGTAAAGCATTCCCTGTTCAGGTGGGAAGCTAGGGACTTAAACCCAATTCTTTTGAGGGTCTTTGCACTTTGTATTGTTTGTTTAGCTGGGTGCACCATCACCCAGCTCGACAAATCTCATTGATTTTATCACAAAGCCCTCCCTCCCTTCTATCCTTCCTTCCTCTTCCCTTCCTTTCTTTCTTTCATTTAAGGAAACTTAAAAATTATTTATTTATTTATTTATTTATTTATTTATTTATTATTGCATAGAGACAGAGAGAAATTGAGTGGGAGAGAGAGAGAGAAAAAGACAGAGAGACATTTGCAGCCCTACGTCACCACTCATGAAGCTCCCCCCTGCAGGTGGGGACCAGTGGCTTAAACGTGGGTCCTTGTGCACTGTAGTGTGTGTGCTTAACCAGGATATACCACTGCATGGATCTCTTTCTTTCTTTCTTTTTTTTAAAATTGCAATAAAATTGTGTCACAGCATTCTAAGTTTGCAACATAGACTGGATGCAAGAGCTTTAGCTCATATATGTTAATTTTTCCCATGTGCCATTTGGTCAAAGCAAGTCACATACTTCAGCCTTCCACCATGAAATTAGTATATATGATCCTCCTACACTGGTACTTCTGAGTAGTAATGAAAGCTATTACATTCAAATATTCCATAGTGATACACAATTACTGAGATTGCTAGAAGAATATTGGTATATGCTATATGGTCCTTCTATACTGAGTGTTTTCTAAGTGCTTGGGGAGTTAGTAGTAGACAAGAACAAGACGTTTATCTTTTACTTGATAGGACAGAGAGAAATTGGGAAAGCGGGGAGTGGAAGAGAGGAAGAGATAAAGAGAGACACTTGCAGCCTGCTCCACTGCTTATAAAGCTTCTTCCCCCAAGTGAGGACTAGGACTTGAACCTAGGTCCTGAAAATAACTTTTTTTTTTATGGCTCTAAGTCACTTTTTCCCTTTTATTCTCAGGGATTTACTGCTCGGGAATGTATATATTTTTTCATACAGAGATAGAGATACAGAAGAGGGAAAGACGCCATAGAACCAAAGCTTCCCCTATGCAGTGAGGACCTGACTCAAACCTGGGTCACATGCAAGACAGGTGAGCTATCTTGCTGTCACTTAAGTTCATTTATTTTCATTTAATTTCTCACCCATAACCCATGTTCATATTTCTATTCATTTTTTTTACTTTGCTGTATTTATTTATGATATATATTTGTACCATTTATCATACTCGCTACCCACCTTCACTCAATGATGGTGACAGATGGTGCTGAGCAGCACATACTTTTTACAACCACTACTTACACATCTTTATTCAATTTAATTTTTTTTTTATTTATAAAAAGGAAATACTGACAAAAACCATAGGATGAGGGGTACAACTCCACACAATTCCCACCACCAGAACTCCGTATCCCATCCCTTCCTCTGATAGCTTTCCTATTCTTTATCCCTCTGGGTCATTATGGGGTGCAGAAGGTGGAAGGCCTGGTTTCTGTCATTGCTTCCCTGCTGAACATGGGTGTTGGCGGGTCGATCCATACTCCCAGCCTGTCTCTCTCTTTTCCTAGTGGGGCAGGGCTCAGCAGGGCGGGCGTGGGGTTCCAGGACACATTGGTGGTAGCATCATTGTAGCATCTGGAACCTGGTGGCTGAAAAAGAGTTAGGATATAAAGTAGAAGAAATTGTTGACTAATCATGAACCTAAAGGCAAGAATATTGCAGATGAATATTTGGAGTCTCTGTTTTAGTGAAATGTAGTGGTTCTGTTTCATTTTTTCTGCAAATTTCAACTCAATTTTCCCAACTCCATTTATTGACGATCCTGATACTGTCCTTACTCCATGTAATTGTTTGGTCCCCCATGTCAAACAGTATATGTCCATACATATGGGGACTAATTTCTGAGCTCTCAATTCTATTCCACTAAACACTCTGTTTATTTTTTTGTGCCAGTACCATGCAATTGGCTTATAATATAGTTTGAGATTTTGGAGCATGATGTCACCAGTTCTGTTCTTATTTTCTTTTTTTTCTCTCTCAAGATTGATTTTGAAATTCTAGGTACTTTATAGTTCCAGGTAAAGTTTTGTGGCTTTTGTTTTACTCTCTCAAAAAATTTCAGGGGGACCTTGATGGGGATTGCATTAAATTTGTATATGGCTCTGGGTAGAGTAGTTATTTTGATGATGCTAAATGTTCCAATCCATGAATGTGGTATGTCTTTCCATTTCTTTGTATCATTTTCTATTTCCTTGAATAGTGAGTAAGACTTTTCTATATATGTCTTTCACTTCTTTTGCTAGATTTATTCTTATACTAAGTCTTAATAACATTTATAGTTCTGTGAAAGATGCATCTTAGAATAGAGTTTACAGGGTGCTTTAGAATGTGCTCTTGGGAAGTTGGATTCTTGGGACTAGAATAGTTACTTAGCATTGTAAATGGTTCTGCCCCTGTTTTGAGAAAGATGAGTAAGATTTTTGTCAAAGGCCAGGGGATCTATATTGATGGGACTAAAACTTCTTAGGTAAATTAATTATAAACAAGAGACAGGAAAATATGTTTGAAAAATAAATTGTTCTTTATAGTTAGGGTGTATATTGCTTGGGGAAAGCATAGAGACTGACTGTACATATTCAGAGTAGCTGTAGGGTTATTTGATAGAATCTTTCATCTCTATATAGAAAAATCAGCCTTGGGGCTGGGTGGTGACATACCTGGTTGAGTGTACATGTTACGGTATGCAAGGACCTGGGTTTGAGCCCCCCGCCCCCCACTTGCAGTGGGAAAGCTTTGTGAGTGGTAAAGCAGTGTTGCAGGTGTCTCTCTCTGTCACCTCCTTCCCTCTTGATTTCCTGCTGTCTCTATCAAATAAATAAATAAAGGCAATAAAGAATATTTTTAAAAAGGAAAGAAAAAGCAGCTTCCAGAATCTCAGAGTGTTCTCCATGGGCTCTGAAAGTTGAGACTGATCTTTTCCTCTTAATCATCCCTTCTAGCTGAGCAATATCCCAGACTAAGCCCATTGGTTTCCTCCCATCCAATATCTTTGATTCATTTGGGCCCTTTATTATCCCCTTTTTTCATGTCTAAGATTGATACTTAATCCTCTTTATTTTCTGATGCATTCCATTTTAATAGAGTGAGCTAGTTCTAGAGAGTGACCTCAAATATTTCTATTCTTAAAATTAATTTCAGGTATAAATTCCCATATTTGTTTTCAACATGCACAAGTTTTGTCATACACAGATCCTTCAGTTAATGTATTTAGAAAAATGAATTAATGATTCATTTTTAGTAGGAGATCCATCAGGAATCATTGCTTTTATGATATTCTGCTGATAATTCTACCTAAGGCAAAAAGTGAATCGTCTGTGGCAAAGGATTATGCTGCATAGACAGTTCAGAGACAGATCAAAATGTAACCTGTCAGGAGAATCATCATTGCTTCAATTCCACTTTCATAAAGGTCAGTGCTACAGAGATTGAAGAGAATTTCTGCATTACCTTTTGAAGAGGTTCATTTGAAGTGAGTTTGGGAACACTATGTTTCAATACTTTTCTTTCCACTAGGGAAGAAGAATTTCTTCATATCGCTACCTTCCAGCATATTTCTGTGGAAACATGTTAGAAAATTTGATTCCTTTTCACACGTTAAAAAGTTTCTCTTTACATCTGAGGGAGATAATAGATAGCTTGGCTTTAGGACTAGAATATTTCAGAATGACTCAGATCTTAATGTTGTAAAATGTGACAATTTTAGGTTGTAAAATGTAAAGTGATAAAAACCAAGTCATATAAAAGAGTGGTCATAAAGTTGAGATTCTTGACTTTCAACAAACTATTTGGGGATAACTTAAGTCATTACAAAATCAGTCATAAGCACTCCACAGAGCCAGCTGACTTCAGGAAGTTATACTTGTTATTAATCGGGGGTTTATAAGATTTGCACTATTTATGTTCATCTACTCTAATGTATTGTTTTTGCTGCTTAGAAAGATGAATAATTTGAGAGGCATCTTGTATGTGATATATATATAACATGATAACTTTTTTTTCTTTATTTTTGCCTCCAAGGTTATCGGGCTCATTGCTGACACTGAGAAAGCACTACTTCTGGTGGCCATTTTAAACATTTTATTGGATAGGAAAAAGAGAAATTGAGAGAGGAGGTTAAGACAGAGAAGTAGAGATAAAGAGAGACACTTGCAGACCTGCTTCACTGCTCATGAAGAATCACCCCCTGTGGATGGGGAGCCAAGAGCTTGAACCTGGATCCTTAAGTGGGTCCTTGCGTTTAGTACTATATGCAGTTAACTGAGTGTGCCACCACCTGGCCCCACATGATAACTATTTAGAAAGTGTTGTATTCTTTATATTTTGATAGGCTTATCTCTGTAGCAACTCCGTAGAAAATTTAAAAATATAGTTTGGATTTGAAATATATCAGGACTGGGAACTCAGTGGAGTTAAGAACTCAGGCTTAGACCTAGCTAATTGTAATGCAGTACAGAGGCAAGGGGGTTTGGAGCAAACAAATTGAAGCCTGTATTCCTTGCATATTGCTCTTATTACCAATTTTATTAATTTTTTAAAACATTATTGTAGGGTCAGTGGATTTTAACACATGGGTTCAGTTTCTCATCTTCCCTTGAATTATGTCTGCTAAGATTTAGCAGAGGAAGACATCATTGATTGTAAATGATACACCTTTCTCAATGTTGTAATACTGTGAAACAAGCTGATTTTAGAATCCAAGAAATATAATACCCCTGTGATTTGGGGTAAGTCATGGAGTAACCTCTATGAACTTCAGTTTTCTTATGTTAAAAAAAAAGGTGAATGAATTAATCATCTTCTTAGAAAGCTTTAAATATTTTCAAAGCTTGTTTAACTTCAATTTATAGGTATTATTCTGAGAATAATATGAGAGAATATATAAAATACTGAAGCCTTATTTTAAGGACTCTATAAATGCATTGATACTTTAAGATAACTTATTTACATTTTAAGTACAAATGCTTCTTAGGAATGAGGAATAAATCTAAAGTCTTGGCTATTCTTTCTTCTCTGTCACACAAGAGTATTAAAGGCAGAGGAATCAGAACAAAAGCTCCTTAGGTAGGGTGAGTGACTTGCTGTTCACACAGGGGTTAGAGTCCCAATATTAAATGAGAGTAGTTATGGCATCAGGGGAAGCTCCTGGTCTTACAGTGTTTCGTCGTCGTCGTCGTCGTCCTCCTCCTCCTCCTCCTGCTCTTCCTCCTCCTTTTTCTCCTCATTCTCTTCCTCCTCTCCCTCCTCCTCCTCTTTCTTCTTCTTTCCCTCCCTTCCTCTCTTTATCTCAGTGAAAAAGTGTCTAGAGACAGGGATGCCCACTATCACCATTACTATTCAACATCGTCTTGGAAGTTCTTGCCATAGCAATCAGGCAGGAGCAAGGAATTAAAGGCATACAGATTGGAAGAGAAGAAGTCAAACTTTCCCTATTTGCAGATGACATGATAGCATACATAGAAAAACCTAAGGAATCCAGCAAGAAGCTTTTGGAAATCATCAGGCAATACAATAAGGTGTCAGGCTACAAAATTAACATACGAAAGTCAGTGGCATTCCTCTATGCAAACAAACACTAAGGTAGAAGAAGCTGAAATCCAGAAATCAATTCTTTTTACTATAGCAACTAAAACAATAAAATATCTAGGAATAAACCTAACCAAAGAAGTGAAAGACTTGTATACTGAAAATTATGAATCACTACTCAAGGAAATTGAAAAAGACACAAAGAAGTGGAAAGATATTCCATGTTCATGGGTTGGAAGGATTAACCTCATCAAAATGAATATACAAGCCAGAGCCATCTACAAATTTAATGCTATCCCCATCAAGACCCCAACCACATTTTTTTAGGAGAATAGAACAAAAGCTACAAATATTTATCTGGAACCAGAAAAGACCTATAATTGCCAAAACAATCTTGAGAAGAAAGAACAGAACCAGAGGCATCACACTCCCAGATCCCAAACTGTATTAAAGGGCCACTGTCATTAAATCTGCTTGGTACGGGAACATGAATAGACACACTGACCAGTGGAATAGAATTGAGAGCCCAGAAGTAAGCCCCCACACCTATGGACATCTAATCTTTGACAGAGGTGCCCAGACTATTAAATGGGGAAAGCAGAGTCTCTTCAACAAATGGTGTTGGAAAAATGGGTTGAAACATGCAGAAGAATGAAACTGAACCACTATATTTCACCAAATACAAAAGTAAATTCCAAGTGGATCAAGGACTTGGATGTTAGACCACAAACTATCAGATACTTAGAGGAAAATATTGGCAGAACTCTTTTCCATGTAAATTTTAAAGACATCTTCAATGAAATGAATCCAATTACAAAGAAGACTAAGGCAAACATAAACCAAATGGGACTACATCAAATTAAAAAGCTTCTGCACAGCTAAAGAAACTACTACCCAAACCAAGAGTCCTCTCACAGAATGGGAGAAGATCTTTGCATGCCATACATCAGACAAGAGACTAATAACCAGAATATATAAAGAACTTGCAAATCTCAACAATAAGAAAACAAATAACCCCATCCAAAAATGGGGGGAGGACATGGATAGAATATTCATCACAGAAGAGATCCACAAGGCCGAGAAACATATGAAAAATTGCTCCAAGTCTCTGATTGTCAGAGAAATGCAAATAAAGTCAGCAATGAGGTATCACTTCACTCCTGTGAGAATGTCATCAGAAAAGGTAACAGCAGCAAATGCTGGAAAGGTTGTCAGGACAAAGGAACACTTCTGCATTGCTGGTGGGAATGTAAATTGGTCCAACCTCTGTGGAGAATAGTCTGGAGAACTCTCAGAAGGCTAGAAACGAACCTACCCTATGATCCTGCACTTCCTCTCCTGGGGATCTATTCTAAGGAACCCAACACACTCATCCAAAAATATCTGTGTACACATATGGTCTTGGCAGCACAATTTGTAATAGCCAAAACCTGGAAGCAACCCAGGTGCCCAACAACAGATGAGTGGCTGAGCAAGTTGTGATATATATATATATGAATACTACTCAGCTATAAAAAATGGTGACTTCACTGTTTTCAGCCGATCTTGCATGGATCTTGAAAAATTCATGTTAAGTGAAATAAGTCAGAAACAGAAGGATGAATATGGGATGATCTCATTCTCAGGCAGAAGTTGAAAAACAAAATCAGAAAAGAAAACAAGAAAAAAAGTAGAATCTGAACTGAAATTGGTGTATTGCAGGATGACAGAGGACCTAGTGGGGTTGTATTGTTTTATGGAAAACTGGGAAATGTCATGCATGTACAAACTACTATATTTACTGTCGAATGTAAAACATTAATTCTCCAATAAAGAAATTTAAAAAAAAAGAGAAAGTGTCTAGAGTTTCTCACTTTCTGTGTCCTTATATAATTAAAAAAGTGTCCATAAGGGGCCCTGTGGTGATGCACCTGGCTGAGCGCACATGTTATGATGTGCAAGGACGTAGGTTCAAATCCCAGTCCCATTTGCAGGGGAACCCTTTGTAAATAGTGAAGCAGTGCTTCAGCTGTCTCTCTTTTTCTCTCCTTCTCTATCTCTGTCTTCCCTCTCAATTTCTGTCTGTCTCTATCCAGTAGATAAAGATAACAAAGCATTTTACCAAAAAGATTGTCTATAACAGTAAAATTTTACATGTCTCAGCCCTGCTTTTTTTAAAAAATAAATAAATAGCACCCATACCACACCACACCACACCACACCACACCACACCACACCACACCACACCACACCACACCACACCACACCACACCACACCACACCACACCACCACCACCACCACCAAAAGGGAGTATCACACAAAAGAGAAGCTTCAGAAGCAGTGGAGTAATGCTGCTTACTCTGTCAACTCCTTCTTCTGTATTTCAGACAGAGAGAGAGAGAGAGAGAGAGAGAGAGGGAGGAAGGGGGGGAGAGGGAGAGAGAGAGAGAGAAAGAGAGACACTACCAGAAATGGTTGAATCATGCAGATGATGCAAAGGGAACAATTTCCTATTTCATACATATATGTGCCAATTTACCTAACTGCATCACCAAAGTGTCTTCTCCTCCCCTACAGGACATACATTGATAAGATTTTTTAAATAAAAATTCCATTAGGAGAACAAGTTATCTGATTTTTCACAAACTGTAAAAGTTGAAAAGTAAGAACAGAATGGGAAACACAGCTTGGACTTGTTTTGCTGTATTGTACCAAAGTAAAGGACTGAGTGGGGGGGATGCTAGGCAGTTATTTCAGGTCCTGGTGCATGATGGTGGAGAAGGACCTAGGCTGAGGATGAGAGTCTTTTGCCGAAAACTGAATATTTTCACACATGTACCAACAACTGTACTTGTTGCAAACCATTAACCTCAACAATTAAAATTTAAAATATGTCATATATTTATTAAAACATCAGAAAAATACATCTAGTACAAGACACACACACACACACACATTTTATTGAGGGGGAGTTAATGCTTTACTGTGCAATCATTGTCACATGCATATAATTTCATTATGCATATGGCCCCCACAGTTCTCTTCCACTCATCTTTCACTCCCCATTACCCAGAGTTCCTTGCTTTGATGCAATACATCCTGCCCAGTTCATGTTTCACTTAGTTTTCTTTTTCCCTTTCCCTAATTATTAGGTCCTACATATACGTGAAATCCTTTAGTGTTTGTCCTTCTGTTTTTGGCTTATCTCACTTAACATGATATCATCCAGTTCCATCCAAGATGATGTAGAGGAGACAACTTCATCATTGGCTATTACAAATAGCGTTGCTATAGGTATTACTAGATCTTTTCTTTTCGGTGGTTTTTCCTTTGAGTAAATTCCCAAGAAAGAAATTGCTGAATAGTCTAGGTCTATTTCTAGTGTTCTGAGAAATCTCCAGACTGTTTTCCACAAAGGTTGGAGCAATGTACACTCCCACCAGCTGTGCAGGAGTGCCCCTTTTTCTCCACATCCTATCTGTTTTCCTTACTGTCTTTTCTAATATATGACATTTTCACAGGTGTAAAGTGGTATCATTGTTATCTATATTTGAATTTCTCTGATAATTGATGACTTTGAGCACTTTCTGATGTGTCTGTTGACCCTCTGGCTCTCTTCTCCTATAAGGTTTCTGTTCATGTCCTCATCCCATTATGGAGTTAGACTGTTTAGTTATTTGGTGCTAAGTTTACTGAACTATTTATGAATTTTGGTTATTAATCCTTTATCTGAAGTATGTTATATGAAAATCTCATTTAGGGTATTTTTCTTTTTTTAATTTTCTTTATTATTCTTATTTAATTATAAAAGGAAACACTGACAAAAACAATAGGATAAGAGGGGTACAACTCCACACAATTCCCACCACCAGAACTTTGGATTCCATTTCCTCCCTTGATAGCTTTCCAATTCTTTAACCCTCTGGGACTATGGACCCAAGGTCATTGTGGGATACAGAAGGTGGAACCTCTGGCTTCTATAATTGCTTCCACTACTGAACATGGGTGTTGACAGGTCGATCCATACTCCCAACCTGCCTCTGTCTTTCTCTAGTGGGGCAGGGTTCTGGGGAATCAGAGCTCCAGGACACATTGGTGGAGTCTTCTGTCCAGGAAAGTCTGGTTGGCATCCTGCTAGCATCTGGAACCTGGTGGCTGAAAAGAGAGTTAACATATAAAGCCAAACAAGTTGTTGACAAAACATGAATCTAAAGGCTGGAGTAGTGCAGATGAAAAGTTGGGGGGGGGGTTTTCTCCATTCTGTAGATAGCTAATAGGCATATTTTAGTTATATTCCAAAGGGCCTGTGGCTATACTAGGTTTTTTTTTCCCCCTGAGCCTGAAATCTTGATATGCAGGAAGATCCTAATTATTGTCTGGGGAGATGATCTCATGGCTGGGAAAAGGACCAGAAAGCTGGAACAGGGAAGAGAGTAGCTCCCAAATATGGTAAAGGCATATAAATATTGTTGATTGTGAACTCCTTTGATTTGATGTGATCTGAGGCCCATATTCAGCTTAGGAGCCTATGTGACCTCTGCATCCCTTTAGATCTGAGCTCACATTCTATGGTCATCAGTAGGAACATTCCAAGCTGCCCCATTATCAGGACCCATCTTCCACAGATGTAGCATAGAGTATGTTGTCCATCCTCCCTTCAGAGGATGGAACATTCTCTACTGTTGTTGATCCAAGTTGAGGGTAAGGTCCTATGGGGGTCCACAAAAGGGTCATTTTTGTTGTTCCTGATACAAATGACCAGTAACAATGGAGAGAGGGATTTATTCGAGGTCTAGGCCCATCATGTCTGCTTGGGAATCTGAGGACTCTCTGACTAGGGCCCCAGCTGATGGGGTGGCCTGATAGTGACTAAAGAGTCATCTTTAACGTATGCCAGTCTCTTGCCCTTATTCAGCTTTTGCAGTCCTTGCTTTTATAAGGTTAGCTTTGGAGTGAGTGAGAGAACTGTAATAAAAAGTAGGTGAGTAGTGTATCTAAGTCTAAGTAGACACTATTTCATTATGAACTCCATATTGACTCACTGCAGACTAATGTGTACGTTTGCTTTCAGGTATATATTTTGCCCTAATTTATGGATACATGTGAACATATGCCCTATCTCATGGGACCTGGTCTATATCTAGGTTTTGAGACTTTGTTGGGAAGTGAATCACCTGGAATGGAATTAGAGAATACTATGAAAGGAAAGGTCTTACCAGAGTAATGAGGCTGAGGGTTGACATTCCGTGCCTGACTTTTCTAGACACAGTCTGAAGTGAAGCATACAGAAGTGGTACTCATTGCATTGATTAGGTTGGGATCAGCAGATGTGATATCATTTGGTATGAATTGAGAGAAGCATGTAGGAAAATGAGGCCCACTCTAGAGGTTCCAGGACTGGGGAAATATAGGTTCTATAGAGGAAGTGGGAGGTTCCTGCTGTCTTAGGGTTTAAGAAGGCAATAGATAGTTATTGCTATAATCATATTATTTGGCAATTGGGTTAACTTTGAAAAATCTCTTTGTTAGGTTTTTCTGTATCATACACAACATCACCATAATTTATGTCCTTTGACATTATTTGTATATAGCTGTGCCACCGGTTGCTTCTGTTCTCCCTGGTCTAAGCTTTTAAGAGAGTCAACATATCAAAGACTAAGTCTATACTCTGTGCTTTAAAAATTTTGAGACATTCAAACAATTTTCCCCTCTCAAATTAATTAAATAGTGATTTATGTGACTACAGATTAGTAGGAGTTTTACATAAACACCATTCCCACCACCAAAAGACTGTCCCAACCCGCCTCCCCCACCACCCGCCCCATAAAGTGGAATATACACCCCCCTTATAGAAGCTTTACAGTTTGATGAAGTCCCATTGATTTATTAAAAAAAAATTTTTGTTGTTGGATTTGACTATTTGAAGGTCTTTTTGAAGTATAGGTCATGAAGTGTTCTTCCAGTGTTTTCTTGTATGTGTTTGATAGTTTCTGGTCTAATTTTCTTTTCTTTTCTTTTCTTTTTTATTTAAGAAAGGATTAATTAACAAAACCATAAGGTAGGAGGGTACTGGAAGAAAAATAGGCACACAGACCAGTGGAACAGAATTGAAAGCCCAGAAATAAATCCCAACACCTATGGGCATCTAATCTTTGATAAGGGGGCCCAAAGGATTAAATGGAAAAAGGAGGCTCTCTTCAATAAATAGTGCTGGGAAAACTGGTTTGTAATATGCAGAAGAATGAAATTGAACCACTTTATCTCACCAGAAACAAAAATCAACTCCAAATGGATCAAAGACCTAGATGTCAGACCAGAAACAATCAAATACTTAGAGGAAAGCATTGGTAAAACACTTTCCCACCTACACCTCAAGGACATCTTTGATGAATCAAACCCAATTGCAAGGAAGACTAAAGCAGAAACAAACCAATGGGACTACATCAAATTGAAAAGCTTCTGCACATCCAAAGAAACTATTAAGCAAACAAAGAGACCCCTCACAGAATGGGAGAAGATCTTCACATGCCATACATCAGACAAGAAACTAATCACCAAAATATATAAAGAGCTCAGCAAACTTAGCACCAAAAAAGCAAATTACCCCATCCAAAAATGGGCAGAGGATATGAACAAAACACTCTGGTCTAATTTTCATGTCTTTGGTCCACTTGGATTTGACTTTTGTGCACTGTGATATGTGGTGGTCCAATTTCATTTGTTTGCATGTTTCAACCCAGTTTTCCCAGAACCACTTGTTGAAGAGACTCTCCTTCCCACATTCAATGTACTCTGCTTCTTTGTGAAAAATAACTTGCCTGTAGATGTGGGGACTTATTTATGGACTTTCAGTTCTTTTCCACTGATGTGTGTATCTGTTTTAGTTCCATTACCAGGCAATTTTGATTATAGCAGCTCTGTAATGACGGTTGAGGTCAGAAAGTGTGATGCTTCTAGTCTCAGAGCACATGTTACAATGCTTAAGGATCCAGATTCAAGTCCTAGACTCCCACTTGCAGAGGGGAAGCTTCACGAGTGGTGAAGCATGGCTCCAGGTGTCTCTTTCTCACTCCTAATTCCCCCCTCTCCTTTCAATTTCTTTCTGTCTTTATCCAAAGTAAATAAATATAAAAAAGTCAACGTGTAAATATGATTTGCATCTCCCAAAGAAAAGAACATGTAAAAATGAGAAATTCAGTTTCTTCCTTCCTCCACAGAACTAAAAGTTTTCTAAATCTAACTTTTAACATTAATGTAGTCTAAATTTAGTTTCCATTACTAATATAAAAGCTAGATATTAGATTTGGGTTAAGTTAATTAAGAAAGGTCCTGTTTTCTTTTTATATCTGGGTCATGAAGCTTTCTTCATTTTTACCAGTGATTTAATAAGGTCTTACAAAATTAAAAGAAAGAAAGCATATGATGAACTCATCTGTTGTAGAGTCTGTTCCTCTTAATTTATTGTCACTGTGAACACTGCAATATATATGTGAATATACATATATGTTTGAATGGTATAATAGTACTTTATCATTTATATAAATATTACATACATATATATATATATATAAGTACAAACCTATGTATACTATATAAAAATATTTCAACTTGGGCTATAGAAATTATTCTATGACTATGAAAATATGATTCATAATTCATTATATGATGATAATTTATAACAACTTTTTCCCCCTGTAGGTAATAATTGATATACCTTTTCTGTTCATTTTTTTCCATGAAGAATGTAAACTTCTCAATGACTTTGTAAAAATTAGATATTCTCTCTTTTTATCACTTTTGTTTTCTTGGAGTCATCTCTCTTATACTTCCTCTTGTGTGATCTGAATGAGCTGTTATATAATTATGATCCTTTTTTTCCCCCTGTCTGTTCTCTTCATTGTCATTCTAAAAATTCCCTTTGTGTTGCTCTTTTATTAAAATTTCTTTCTTCTGGATTTCATGTCTTTACTTTGTCCTCATTTTAGTCCAGAATATACTTTCATAACTTCCAGAGGAAACTTACATAATTGGAGCTATATTTTTAAGATAGTATGTAGTCTAAAACAGCTGTTACTCTTTTTTTTTAACATCTATTATTCTGTCTTCATATTTGATGGGCTATGGATGTATAGAGTAGATGTAAATATTCACCAATTTTTGGAGGCACTTATCTTTGTTTTTTTTTTCTTTTCCTTTCTCTCTCTCTCTCTCTCTCTCTCTTTCTTTCTTTCTTTCTTTTCTTCTTTCTTTCTTTTCCACAGTGTACTGCTCTGCTGTGGCATATGGTGAACCCTATACTTGGGACCTGGGAGCCTCAGGCATGAAAGTCTCTTTGCATAACCATTAAGCTATCTTCTACACCCTCTGCTTTGCATTCTGAAGCTCATTTAATGTGAATATTGAACCAACATAGTAAGGGCTATATGGTTACTAAGGTTAAATTCCTTCTTGTTCTCATTCTTCCTTCATTTTGTAAGACTTCATTAACTTAGTTTTCCATTTCCATTATTGTATTGTTATTTCTGCTCTAATTTAAAATCCCACATATGATATTCTATTTTTATATTATGTTTCTATTATTGTTTTCTAATTTGTTTCCTGTTCTATGCACCACCCCCCCTTTAAATTTCTTTCTTGGTCTCTGTGTTGATTTTCCATTCCTACTTGTGAAGGAAATGTTTATAAGGCAATTAAATAGCTGGTATTCTGGGACTAGCTGAGTTGTAAGCTTCAATATACAGTATACTTATTCATTTAATATTTAGTCACTTGGTATATCAATCTGTAAAGAATTAAAATCTGAAAAATATAAAAAAGACATTGAAAAGATTTGCTTTCATATCATTTCAGTGTATTCTTGACTTATCCTATTTCAAATACATACCCCCCATTTAATCACCTTTTTTCTTGTGTACCACTTGTGTGATAGTTAGTAAGTGTAGTGTTAACCAAACTGTATCCTGAGTACATTAAACTGAGCAACTCTGTGCAGTCCTGGCTCACACCAGGGGCAACTTTAATTTCAGTGGAGGGTAATTAGTGGTGAGAAGCAGGAAACAGACAAGAGAACTATACGGAATAATGGAGAACATGTCTTCTAAGCATAGTGATTTGTCAGAATATTTCATTTTCTATAATTCCTACCTAAAACAAGAGACAGCATTATAAAACAAAGTGTTTGTACCTAGTGAAAGTTATATGCAATATACCCTCCCAACTCTGCACACATTCACTCGTTTAGCATTTAGTAAGCACATGACAAGATCTGGGCATTGGGGTGGAATAGGGCACATAATAGACAAAATCCAGGCCTTTATGGAACTCACATATGTGCTCTTTTTATAAATCATGGTATAATGAGCCAGAGCATTTGAGAGATTCCCAATTTCTTTAAGTCTGTTCACTGAAAGCCTAACAATGAAGCATGCACATTGTTTACAAGACAGATATTCTAAGCAACACCTACAAAATACTTTGGATTAGAAATGCTGAGCTACTTATCCATTACTCTACAGTAAATTGCTCCCAATGACTTAATAGTTATTCATTACTTTGCAAAAACATTATCCCACAATTTAACTGCTTAAATGTACAATGGAGCTTTGTCATCTTACACAGTTTGGAGTCAGCTTTTAGAAACAGCTTAGCTGGATATTCTTAATGGAAATTTCTTAGGAGATTAAGTTAGAAGGGCTACAGCCATCTGAAGTCTTAACTTGGTAGTTTCCAAGATCTTTCATCCACACTCTGCTAACTGTTGGTAAGAGGCTATATTCCTTTCCCATCTGGATCCTTTTCATGGTTGGTTGGACTCCTGATATGGTGTCTGGTTTTTGTCTGATTGAGTGAACTAAGAACAAGACAGAGCAACCACAACATCATCTATGACCTAGCCTTGGATTCCACAACATTTACAGAGAGCAGTTAACTCTATCATTTGGGAGGAGAGGAGAGGAGAGAGACACTGGGGTGTGAATTCCAAGAGGCTGAAATCACTGATGGTCATACTGGAAGATAACTGTCATGTTGGATATTTATTTAAGCCTCCTCATTTATTACATCACTTTTTTTTTCCTTCCAGGTTTATAACTGGGCTTCTCTCACTTCATGATTAACTCACCGCCATTGTGGTCACTTTTTTCCTATATGAGAGAGACAGAGAGAAATAGGACAAGAGAAGGAGAAGAAGAGGGAGAAATAAGGCAAGAGAAAGAGAGGGAGAAGAGGGAGGGAGGGAGGGAAGGAAGGATGGGGAGAGAGAAAGAGAGCGTGCCTCACATTGTATTTCACTACTCATGAAACTTACCCTGTGCAGGTGGGGACCAGGCAGTAGAACCCAGGTCCTCATGCCTGGTAATTGGTGTGCTTAGCTGGTTGCACTACCACTCGGGCCCCAGTCTGCTCTGTTTTTGTCCATGCTGGCTGCTGTAAGGGTACTGCAGCTTCATGAGTGGTGAAGCAGGGCTGCAGGTGTCTCTCTGTCTCTCTCCTTCTCTACCACCCCTTTCTCTCTAGATTGCTGGCTGTCTCTATCCAATAATTAATTAATTAATCAATTAATTAAAGATAAAAGAGTCAGTACCTTAAACTGCAGAGAATATATTTTGGAGTTTTCCTTACTTGTTTATAATTGTCATCAGTGTTATCACTGGCGCACACCAATTCATCACTTCCAGTAGCAATTTTTTCTGGATTTTTAAAAATTTCTATTCTTATTAGATAGGACAGAGAGAAATTGAGAGACAGTGGGGGAGATGGAGTGGGAGAGGAAGAGTGACACCTGCAGACCTGCTTTACCACTTAGGAAGCAACCCCCCTCTTGCAGGTGGGGAGCAGGGGTTCAAACTCAGATCCTTATGCTTGGTAATATGTACACTTAGCCAGGTGCACCACTGTCCGGATGTGCTTTTTTATTTAATTTAATTAATTACTTAATTTTTTGTTTGCTTTTTGTTTTAGAAAAGTGCATTTCTGAGGGCCCAAGTTCAGTCCTGAGCAGTACCCTATGACATAGATGAACAACATTCTGTTCTTCCTCTTTCTTGAAAATAAATTAAAATAAAATTCATTACTAGGAACAGAGGATCATACATAACAGAGACCACTCAGCAATGTGAACAAAGTAAATCTTGATTACTTTTTTCCTTAGTATTTATTGGTATATATATATTTTTAATCCTTATACTATAAGTACTCATTTGCAGTAATAAATACCATTTCAGAAGGATGGACTTTTTGCCTCTCCCTTGCTGGGAAATGGTTCCAGTTCAGGAATAGTGAAGATTTACTATAGGATAATGTTGTTGTGGCTAAAGATTCAGTCTTAGAATTTTTTAATTCTTTAAGTGCATAGTTGTAATTTTGATTATAAACCCACTGGAAAGCAATACAATCAGGGAACAGCATATTCTTTTTTCAGAAAGACATGCATAAGAGGCATACAATTATTCATGGCCCTTTGATTTTTCACTTAGGTATTTTGCTTTTAGTGAAAATTTTCTAAATAGGTGACTGTTAAGCTAATCCTATATTTGACTATGGTGAATTTTTTTCTTTTACTAGTTATGATTGTCAATTGCAGAATACACATTTTTATTTGTTTTTGATGGGGATAGGATGAAAAAGAACTTCTAGCTCAATTTTTGTTTTCCCCTCTTGCTATGACAAAATAAATTCTTCCAATTACGTCCTAGCCCAGAGATACATTATTTTGGTGTTAGGAACCCTTGCCAAAAGAAGAAAAAAAAATGATACTGCTTTTTATGGTACTGAAACAGTTCATGTAGGTGGGGCATGTAAGAATCTATTCCATATGCTGTCCTTATCCTGGAACCTTCAACTTTAAGCTCATTGAGATTTTAGCATGCACCTCTGTAGCACTGTAGCAGACATTTTCTGAAAAAGAAGAAGGAAGCCTCCTCTCTTCCTGGATATTAAAGATAATTTATTTTGTTATACTCTCAGTGGGAATTTAATGATATAAGATTTATTTCAGTAAGTGCTATACATAGAGAAATCTTTATTGTACAAATTTGAAAAAAAAAGAGTCTATAAATAGTATTAAACATTTTCCCATATTGTAATCCATGTCATTGAGAGGAAATCTTTTGTACAGAGCCACAGAATTTTTTTTCCCTCTAGGCGCATGGGGTGAGAGCAGTATCTTTGGAGCAAATTCTGTTCAAAAAAACTTTCTCATTCAGAGAAAACTGAAGTTCCCCATGGTTCTTGATGTTTTTATGTGACCTCTGAAATGTGCACTTTATGAACTACCATGAATTTTTCAGCAACTCTTCAATGTTTTACACATTACTAGTGGTAGAGTTGAATGTAATTTAATTGCATCTAAAATTAGGTTTAATTACTTCTGTATATAAGATCATGAGCGCACTTCGTTCACTGCCTAAAGTTAAGTGCGTTGAGATTTAGAGCTCCTTTTTATAGGCTGTGTAGCTCAGTAACATTTAAAATATTTATAGAACAAATTAACTGAGATTTCTCTCTGTTAGGCAGTGGACTAAGAACTTGGAGGATCTTGGTTCATAGAGTATGATCAAATTTATGCTTCTAAAAAGGGCAAAGGCTACTAACAATGAGGCAGGAATTCAAAACTGGCTTAATCTAGCTTCACATAATTCCTACACAATTCCTCTCTTCCTGGTGGACTCTTTTATTTTATTGTTTTAGAGAGTGTCAGTCACAGAGGGAGGGAGAGAGATACAAAGACAGATAGAGAGGAGACACTACAACACTGCTCCATTACTTGTGAAACTTCTTTTCAGAAGGGTCTCCCATGGGGTGATCTCTACTGAATGATCTATCTCCAAGCCCTTTTAGCTAAGTTTTTAAAGAGATGGCACTTATTTTAATTTAGTAGTATAGTCATTCAGAGTTATCTCTCAGGGTGACACTGGTATTAGTGTCAAAGAATGTATATTCCTGAAGAATTAGGTTAAAATGATATAAAAGATGATTTTTAAAGTTATCTTTATTTATTTACTGGTTAGAGATAGCGAGAAATTGAGAGGAAAGGGGAGACAAAGAAAGAAAGAGACAGAGAGACACCTGCAGCACTGCCTCACCACTTGGGAAGCTTTCACTCTGCAGGTGGGGACTGGGGCCTTGAACCTGGGTCCTTGTACATTGTAACATGTGTGTTCAGCCAGGTGCACCACCACCCAGCCTCAAAGATGATTTCTTAACTAATTGTTGGAAGCTTTTGCGAGTATATTTTAGTAGAGATATTGTTTTTTCTAAATGTGTCAATTTGGCATTTTTTAGGCATTATAATGGAAACGGTCCTATATGTATATTTTTGAGTTGCCATTGTGTGAAGTATTAAGTTTCCTATTTTTGACAAATTTTACACTCTTTTCAGATCTCTGGAGTTTTATTTTCCCTCAGTGGAATGCGGATAAAATTGTGTTGTGTTTCATCAGATTGTACATATTAAATGAAAGAACTTCTATAGAAACACATACTGGAGGGCAAGTGGTCAGTAGTAAATTGCAATTTTGTTCTTCTTCCCTATTTTAATAGTATTTAAGGTTTTGTTATTAATGCCCACTTAATTTTTAAGCACATGATAAAATATCTGGCATCTTCCAAAACTAGAGACCTTCTTCCTGATAAATTTATACTTGGAGATCTTTAGAACTTAGCTAAAAATACCTCAAAAATCCCCCTTTTCTCATTCTGAGCCCTATGCTTTCACTCATTTAGCCTTTCAGAAATTCTCAGTGAAGCGGTAAGAATCAATAATCAATGACATTATAGAATCAAAATCATACAGTAGAAGATACACTGGGCAGTGTGTCAAAAGGAAGTATTATAATTTATCATCTGATCCATTTTTATTTTTCTCCATATCATTGAAAGAAAACTGAAACCCAAAAAAGTTTGCATGGCCTCTGATTCCATTGGTCAGGAGCCATATATATTTATACTTCATATAAGCCCTTAATTCCACAAAGAACAGATCCAAATAATCAAAATTGGAAACAAGAGTCATGTAACATAGATTAGGAAAAAAAAAAAAACATTTTCTGGGTGGTTGTTATTATAAACCTTGACATGAAGCAAAGCAGAAGCAAGACATGTATTTCTCAAAGACCTGCAGAAATGGATAAGCTATAGGGGAAGTGATGAAGATAAGCAGTTACTTTTGAGTGACTTGGTGATTTTTATAATGTTTTTGACAAATGTAAAGTGGTAGTCAGTACACTGTATATTTATACAACTGCTGCTGTTTACCATTGGTACTATAGTGTTTACATTTAGAAAATATCTGATCCAAAGTATCTTTTCTCTAGGCAAGATACACTGAATGCAGACTGATAAAAAAAAAAAATAGCCAGGGGAGAGTTGCCTTAAAGGTAGTAATCAGTCTCTGTTGAAAAGACTCAACACCAAATACACAGGGATTTTTGAACACTCCTTCCTCATTACAAAAAAAATTTGTCAGCCGTGATCTTCTCTCTCTTGGCTATTGAGGAATAGAGCTGTTTGCTAACAGTAATGTATTTTCCAATGGGAGGTAAGAGGAACCTCTGCAGTCAAATCACATCTTCATTTATTTATTTGGATCCTTGCAAAGATTCATTGTTGAACTTCTCCCTTCAAAAACTGAAGTCAAATATTAGACTTGGAAAAACATCGAGACTTGTATTTTTTTCCTTCTCTTTGTTTTTTTTATTTATTTATTTTATTTAAGAAAGGATAAATTAACAAAACCATAGGGTAGAAGGGGTACAACTCCACACAATTCCCACCACCCAATCTCCATATCCTATCCCCTCCCCTGATAGTTGTCCCATTCTCTATCCCTCTGGGAGCATGGACCCAGGAGTCTTTGTGGGTTGCAGAAGGTGGAAGGTCTGGCTTCTGTAATTGCTTCCCCGCTGAACATGGACGGTGACCGGTCAGTCCATACTCCCAGTCTGCCTCTCTTTTTCCCTAGTAGGGTGGGTCTCTGGGGAGGCAGAGCTCCAGGACACATTGGTGGGGTCGTCAGTCCAGGGAAGCCTGGCTGGCATCCTGATGGCATCTGGAACCTGGTGGCTGAAAAGAGAGTTAACATACAAAGCCAAACAAATTGTTGAGCACTCATGGACCCAAAGGTTGGAATAGTGGGGAGCAAGTGTTGGGGGGGGGGTACTCACTGCAAACTCTAGTGTACTTCTGCTTTCAGGTAAATATTTTGCATTAGTTTATGGATACGTGTGAACATATGCTCTCTCTCACAGAACCTGGTCTATATCTAGGTTTTGGGACTTTGTTAGGAAGTGATCCACCTGGGATGGAATTAGAGAATGCTATGAAAGGAAAGGTCTCACCCGAATAATGAAGCTGAAGGGTTGTCATTCCACACGTGAAGTCTCTGGACATAGTCCGAGCTGAAGCATGTTGAGGTGCAATCATTGCATTGATTAGGTTGCGACCGGCTGATGCAATATTATTTGACATGGATTGGGAGAGGCATGTGGGAAAGTGGGCCCTATCCTAAGGTTCCAGGACTGGGAGAAATATAGGCTCTATAGTGAAGATGTGAGGTTCCTGCTGTCTTAGGGTTCAAAAAGACAATGGATAGTTAATGTTATCATCACATTATTTGGTAATTGGGTTAATTTGGAAAGTCCTTACAGATGAGTGGCTGAGAAATCTGTGGTATATATACACAATGGAATACTATACAACTATCAAGAACAATGAACCCACCTTCTCTGACCAATCTTGGACAGAGCTCGAAGGAATTATGTTAAGTGAGCTAAGTCAGAAAGATAAAGATGAGTATGGGATGATCCCACCCATCAACAGAAGCTGAGAAAGAAGATCTGAAAGGGAAACTAAAAGCAGCATCTGACCAAACTGAAAGTAGGGCACCAAAGTAAAAACCCTGTGGTGAGGGGTAGACATGCGGCTTCCTGGGCCGGTGGGGGATGGGGGTGGGTGGGTGGGATGGGACACAGTCTTTTGGTGGTGGAAATGGTGTTTGTGTACACTCCTGGTAAAGTGTAGTCATATGAATCACTAGTTAATTAATATGAGAGAGGGAAAATTAATTGTATGTCTCGAAGTTTTTAAAACACAGACTGAGTCTTCATAATATATAGGCTGTGTATTTGATATGCAGACTCTCTCAAAAGCCTAGACCAAGTAGATCAGAGGCAACCAGTGGCACAGCTATTTACAAGATACTGGGTACTGTACAGCAAAGTCTAACAAAAGGACTTTTCCTTCTCTTTGAAAAGGCATAGTAGGGCTGGTGAAATAGCTTACCTGGATAGTGTACTACTTTTACATATGCATCAACTGCACTGAAGAAATTTTGTTTGTGGTCTCTCTCACTTTCTCTGCCATTCTGTTTCAATCTTAAAAAAAAAAAAAAGCCCATGTTCAGCGGTGAAGCAATTACAGAAGCCAGAACTTCAACCTTCTCCATCCCACAAGGACCATGGGTCCATACTCCCAGAGGCTTAAAGAATAGGAAAGCTATCAGGGGGAAGGGATGGGATACAGAGTTCTGGTGGTGGGAATTGTGTGAAATTATACCCCTCTTATTCTATCGTTTAGTCAGTGTTTTCTTTTTATAAATAATTAAAAAAAAATCACAGTAATAAGCTTATTGAAATCTTATTATACTTATATTAAATATGATGTAACATGACACAAACGTACCTATACTGTTTTATTACTTATATTTTCACCACAAGGGGCTATATATTCATATAATAGTCATACTTGGATAAAACATATATGAGATATTTTATATAAAGAGTTTCTATGAAGGGCCGGGCAGTGGGTGCACCTGGTTAAACACATACATTACAGTGCACAAAGACTCAGACTCAAACCCCTTGTCCCCACCAGCATGGAGGAAGAAGCTTCATGAGTAGTGAAGTAGGGCTGCAGGTGTCTCTTTCTACCTCTGCCTCTCCTCTCAATTTCTGTCTTTATCCAATAATAAATAAATTAAATTTAAAAGAGAGGGAGAGGGAGAGGGAGAGGGAGAGGGAGAGGGAGAGGGAGAGAGAGAGAGAGAGAGAGAGAGAGAGAGAGAGATTTTATGTGTCAGGGAGCCAAGGGTCAGGCCAAAGGGCTAAAGGGAGATAGTCCAGGAAAGGTGAGGCCCTTATGAGGAAGAAAAGCACAGGGAGCTAGAGTAGGGCCTTGGGGGGCAGGGGCAGGGAGGGGAGACAGGCCATGGTAATGCTAGCTCTGCTCCTACTATAGCTTCTCCTTGCTGGCTTCCTCCTTTATTGCTGTTCCACAGCCTTTATACATTACATACGTCAGCATCAGGCACAAATATTACCATAATAATGTGCCAAGGGTTATCATCACATCAGTCAGGGTAACTAACAAAACATGTGCTGTAAGCCAAATCTTGCACAAGCTTCAAGTCCTGGCATTATCCTGTCTGGACATTATGCAAGGGAACATTCTAAGTTTAAAGGCTGCCTTTAAATATTGATCATATTAATGATTCTGCATAAAGTGTGGTTTTGATGTCTATTTTCCTTTAGCTCATACCCCCAGATGACTTTCTAGCCAGCGACCATTGTAGCAAGGCAGTCTAAATAAATAAATAAACTAAATGAGAGGTTCCATTGCATAGCACAGTGCTTCTGGTTCTGAGCAGCTATAGGAACTGACACAGCAGGATTCCTCAGGAAGTCTTTCTACAGGAGAACTTTCTCTCATTCTTCCTTGTTCTCTTTTAATTATTTTTAACTAAATTCTCAAGAGGATGGAGGTTAGAAAGGTTTTATTGCTCTTATAAAATGTTAAAGCTTAGAACAGATTCTTTATTTGCATTCAGCCACAATAAGGTTCATCAGTATTCTACTGTAATATTATAAAGAAGGTAAAGAGGGAAGGATAACAGAAAAAAGAGACCTATTGTGTAAAAACTACTATTAAATGTAAAAATATAGTATTAGTAAATTCCAATTGTCTCTGTCAGATAACAATTGCATTATGAATTCTAGACTCTTTGGATATAAATTTTATATATACTGGACATACACGATGCATTTATATATAGGTATTCATACAGAAATAAAACATTGGAAATTATGCTAACATGACTGATGATTTTTTTTTCATGTGTTTCTCGGCCTTTTGGATCTCTTCTGTGGTGAATATTCTGTCCATGTCCTCCCCCCATTTTTGGATGGGTTTATTTGTTTTCTTGTTGTTGAGTTTGGCAAGCTCTTTATATACTTTGATTATTAGCTTCTTGTCTGATGTATGGCATGTAAAGATCTTCTTCCATTCTGTGAGGCGTCTCTTGGTTTGGGTAGTGGTCTCTTTTGCTGTGCAGAAGCTTTTTAATTTGATGTAGTCCCATAGGTTTGTGTTTGCCTTAGTCTTCTTTGTAATTGGATTCATTTCATTGAAGATGTCTTTAAAATTTATGTGGAAAAGAGTTCTGCCAATATTTTCTTCTAACTATCTGATAGTTTGTGGTCTAACATCCAAGTCCTTGATCCACTTGGAATTCACTTTTGTGTTTGATGGAAAATAGTGGTTCAGTTTCAGTCTTATGCATGTTTCAACCTATTTTTTCCAACACCATTTGTTGAAGAGACTCTGCTTTCCCCATTTAATAGTCTGGGCACCTTTGTCAAAGAACCTTTATGTCGTTGATGTTGTCTAGACTAGAGAAGTTCTCAGCTATTATGTCCTGAAGAATGCTTTCTTCTCTTCCCTCTCTTTCTTCTCCTGGTAAGCCGATATGCATATATTATTTCTTTTGAAGTCATCCCATAGGTCTCTGTTGTTGTTTTCAGTATCTCTTAATCTCTCTCTCTTTTTTTTTTTTAGGATTTTTTACTTCTTTTTCAGTTGTCTCTAATTTGTCCTTGATCTTGCTAATTCTGTCTTCATTCTCATTTATTCTATTCTCTCTCCCCTCTACTCTTTTCTGGAGTTCATCTATTTTGTAAACCTGTTCTGATACTGTTTTAGCTTGTTCAACTAGTTGTGTTCTTAGCTCAGCTATTTCAGCTTTCAGCTTTCAAATAACCTTGAGATAATTAGTGTTTTCTTCCAGAGTCTTATTTGTTGTTTTTGCATTTCTGATGACAGTTCTTTCAAACTCTTTACTCACTGCTGTGATTATTTCCTTAACTAGTGTTTGGATGTTGACCTCATTATTTTGTGGTTCAATCTTTTGGGGGCTTGGACTCTTGTCCTGGTTCTCTAATTTCTTTCTCTAATTTCTCTAATTTCTTCTTGTTGATTTAACCATTTTTTACAGTATGTTATGAGGTCCCTCTCTCAGCACTTTTCAAATTACTGATCACTCTTGCCTGGATTGACTTGTGTCTAAGTAAGGTAATTAAAGGGTTCACAGTTGTGGAAATTGACAGTTTTTTCAATATTATTTTAATACCTGAGTTAGAACTCAGTGGCTTCAAAGTCTCTTTTGTTCTTTTTCTTCCCTGTAGGCTATGGGAGCCTGAGGGCTTTTAAGCTATAGGTAGGCTTCTTAGCTTAATCACTGACTTCTGACCAAGAGATAAAGCAAGGTGTGACAGAGATAATTCAGTGATCATGCAAAGGGACTCTTGCAGCCCCACCACTAGGCCACCGAGGTATAAATCTTCTGATCTTCTCCTGAGTTTTCTGGTTAACTCTCTGTCCCCTGGTGTCAGCAACCCCCCCCCCCCAACTGCTCCATATTCTGAGGGCAGTATCAATGGAGACTCACAGTTGCATTTGGTGAGACTTAGGGGAGTCCTCTCCTCCCTTCAGCGGTCTTTTTGTTGGTGAAACAGACTGGAGGTGGTGTCTCAATTGGTAAACTGCCAGACTGTTAACAGCCACTTAATCTCTTCCTAGTTTCCTCTCTGTCCAAGAGCCACTCGTGTTTGCACTCATGGTGATTTGGTGGGTTCCTGAAGTCGTCCTAGTCTGGTCTTGTTTTGGTCCCAGGTGATCTCCTTTGGTATTCCTAGTTGACCTGGGAGAGGAGAGGATAGAAGCACAGCTGCTGCTGCTCCATAGCCTCACCTCCAGAAGTCCCCCATGACTGATGATTTTTAAAAAAAATATGAATCTCATTATTATCTGAGTGCAACTTGGTGCACACAAAATGAAAACTCAGAAGTTAGTTATTAGGATTATTCCTCTGTCCTCATCCTAAAACTGATGAAACTTCAACAGTAATCTGAGGTTTCAGGTTCAGTTTCTAGTACCACTATAAACCAAAGTGAGTAGTGTTCTGGTTTCTCACTCTTTCCTCTCTCCTCTCTCTCCTATATCCCATTAAAACTAAATAACATTAGGGGTCTGGTGATGGTACACTTGGCTAGTGCATAGGTTACAATGCAAAAGTACCTGAGTTCGAATTCCTGGTCCCCACCTGCAGGAGGAAAGCTTTGCGGGTCTCGGTCTCCCTCTCTCTCTCTCTCTCTTCCTTATTCCCTCTCTCTCTATCTTCTCCTACCCTCTCCATTTCTGATTTCTGGCTGTCTGTATCCAATAAATACAGATTAAAAAAACCATTTAAATAACATTAAAAATATAACAGTGAAAATGTGCTACTTAATAATTGGTTTCTATTTGTCTCAGTTGCATATATGAGTGAGATCATTCACTATTTTGTTATTCTCCTGACTTGTTTCACTTACCATGATCCCTTCTACTTCCATTCATCTGTGTCAAATGCAAGATTTCACCTTTTCTTAAAACTAGGAAGTATTCTATAATGTGAACATACATATCATCCTTATCCATTCATCTGTCATTGAGTTTCGCCCCAAATCTTAGCTACTGTAAATAGTACTGTGATGACCACAGTTGTGCAGAAATCTTTTCACATGAATGTTTATGTGTTCCTCAGAGAGGAATTGCTGAATCAAAAGGAAATTCCCATAATCTTTTTCCATAAGGACATTTCTTTGAACAGTGTATAAGGCTCCCTTTCTTCCCACACTCTCCCAACATTTGTTTTTGGCCTTTTAAATGAAAGTTATTCTCACAGGTTTTGTCTTGATTTCCTTTTCCCTGGTAAAACTTTAGCCCCCTCCCCCAACACACTAAGTCTATCACTATGTGTCAACAACTCTACTGTAAGTCAATAGACTCTCCATAAAGTGAAAAGAAGAAAAACTTCCTCCTCTGTATTCCTTCATACATTTATTATGTCTATATCACAAATAGGACGTATATTGCTACTATTCTAAGATACTTGCTTTTCATCCAACTCCTTGATCTTTGGAGATAAGGTAGAATATATTATCTATATTTTCATCACTGGAGCCTGGAAAATGGATTCCAGAAGAATTTAAAGATGGGTGCTGTCTTTGTTGATCTCACAGCAGCCTATGACACGGTCTGGCACCGTGGTCTCCTAGTCAAGATCTCAAGATGCCTGCCTCCATGGGTGGCCAAAACTATATTGTTTCTTCTCCAAAACAGAAGATTCTGGGTGCATCTGGGTGACAAGTCTAGCAGATGGAGACTTGTCTCAAGTGGCCTCCCCCAGGGTTCTGTTCTGGCTCCTACACTATTTAATATTTACATCAATGACCTCCCAGAAACTTCTTCAAGGAAGTTCATCTATGCCGATGACATCTGCTGTGCAACTCAGGCATCCAAGTTCGACATCCTCGCGGAAACACTCACGAAAGACATGTCTCTGATATCTGATTACTGTAAAAAATGGCGACTAATCCCTAGCACTGCAAAAACGGTATCATCTGTTTTCCATCTACACCATGCCTCGGCCTCGCGTGAGCTTAATGTGCAGCTTGGCGATACGAGAATCCGGCATGAAGCCCAGCCAGTCTATCTTGGCGTTACTCTCGATCGCACTCTGTCATTTCACGAACATCTCATAAAAACTGCAGCAAAGGTGGGCTCGAGGAATAACATCATTGCAAGACTGGCCAGCTCCTCATGGGGCGCGAGCGCTTCCACACTATGATCATCATCTCTGGCATTATGCTATTCCACTGCAGAATACTGTGCCCCAGTATGGTTCCGTAGCCCCCATGTCCACTTGGTCGATTCCAAATTATATTCCTCCATGAGGATAATTTCTGGAACCATCCGTTCCACCCCGGTTCCATGGCTGCCAGTTCTTAGCAACATCGCCCCGCCAGATATTCGTCGGGATGCGGCATCATCTAAGTTCATTTCCCACATCTATGCTCGACCTGACCTGCCAATATACGCGGATATCTTTGCCCACCCTGTCCAACGCTTGACGTCTCGTCACCCAATCTGGTTCCCTATGCCTACACTGAACTTCTCTGTTCCAGACTCTTGGAAACAGAGTTGGCAGTCAGCTGAGGTAAAGAACAAACACCTTATCACAGACCCCTGCAAGCGTCAACCTGGCTTTGACCTAGCACATTATGATTGGGCCCTCCTCAATCGCTATCGAACAGGCCATGGCCAGTGTGCTGCTATGTTCCATCGCTGGGGAGCCAGAGACGACCCGAATTGCCCCTGCGGCTACAGACAGACTATGACCCACATAGTCAATGACTGCCACCTCTGCAGATTCAAAGGAGGTCTCAAAACTTTACATCAGGCTCAACCTCACGCTGTTGACTGGCTACGGAAGAAGGGCAAACGCTAGAAGAAGAACTGGAGCCTGGTTTGGTGAAAGAGTAAATAATTAAATCATAAATTTATCTGTAGTCATCTATAGCTATTTTAGCAAGTTAGGAAGAAAAATATCTAACATTTTTTTTCTTTTACATGAGTATTTTAATACTAATGTTTAAGTGGATGACTATTTGGCTGGTTGATATTTCTAGCAGCTTGTCTATACTCTGAACTTACCGTGATCAACCTGCAGACATTTTAAAGATTCCTTATAGAAATAATTTAACCAGCTGAAATTTATCATGGTACTTTTCTATATATCGATTGCTTTACATGATCTTCTTCCATAAGGTGATTCAACAGAAATCCTTTAGCATTGGTCACTTTCCAAAAGCCTTCATGGTAACTGCTGTCACTGAAGTGGAGGCTTGCCTGGAGAGAAAGATAAAGGAGCAAGCTAACTCTCCCTTTGCCAAGGCACCAGAAGAGCAAGTTGAAAAGTGACCTCTGTTTATACCCCTTTCCCATATTTAGGAGCTAGTCTCTTCCTTGTTCCAGCTTTCTGGTCCTTTTTCCAGCCATGACAACATCTCCCAGACAATAACTTGGATCCACCTGCATATCAGATTTCAGGCTCAGGAGAAAAACAAACAAACAAAACTAGTATAGTCACAGGCCCTTTGGTATATAACTAAAATATGCCTACTAGCTATCTACAAAATAGAGGACCCCCACCTCTTCATCTGCACTATTCCAGCCTTTAGGTTCATGATTAGTCAACAACTTGTTTGGCTTTGTATGTTAACTCTCTTTTCAGCCACCAGGTTCCAGATGCTAGCATGTTGCCAACCAAACTTCCCTGGACAGATAACCCCACCAATGTGTCCTGAAGCTCTGATTTCCCAGAGCCCCAGCCCACTAGGAAAAGAGAGAGACAGGCTGGGAGTATCAGTGGACTTGCCAATGCCCATGTTCAGTGGGGAAGCAATTGCAGAAGCTAGACCTTCTACCTTCTTTACCCTACAGTGACCCTGGGTCCATACTCCCAGAGGGTTAAAGAATAGGAAAGCTTTCAGGGGAGGGGATGAGATGCAAAGTTCTGATTGTGGGAATTGTGTGGAGTTGTACCCCTCTTATCCTCTGGTTTTGTCAATGTTTCCTTTTTATAAATTAAAAAAAAAGTGATTTCCCTTTGACTAAAAAGAAAAGCACATCCCTCTAAGGGACACTCTTCCAGGCTGATCATTGGCCAACTTCATAACCAGAGGGGAAGACTTAATAGAAGAGGAGTAGTGTTTATAGATTTAAAGTTTTTGTCTTGATTTGAACTAAAAAACTGAGGCATAACTCACCATTTTGAATTAAAACAATTAAGCTCTTTTCATCTGTAAAAAAAAAATCCCTCAAGAATGTTAAAAGGTCCTTTTCATATGCAATGTGACAGTTTGCAGAAGCCTTTTCTTCTTCCATTTACCCTTTCAAGGAAAAGACTTCTCTTCCTGACAAAAATTGCACTGAAGAGCCATTTTTCCTTAGGCAGCATGTGAGGGGGAATATTTTAGAGAGAATAACTCTGAAGTTAAATGTCTCCTCAGTAGCCTTGGGCAATAGGGAATAATAGCAGTTCCTTTATTTTCATACTATGGATCTTTCTGAGAATTTACTGGTTACTCCGAGTTAAAAAGAAAAGTCAACAAAATGTTTTTGGCTATGAATACTTGTTTGTCAGCAATATTCCTTGTCCTAGCTGAAGTTTAGCAGGCTGGGTCTGTAGACAGTTTGAGAGATGTCAGGTGGGGCTAAAATGTTGAGTAAAGTTATGCTACAGGTTTGTACTTCTTTGACAAATTTTTTCCTCCTTTAGGCTTCTATTCATTGAGTAATAATAACCACTAGTAAAATGTAATCAGTCTATTACATCACATTTAGTATAAAAACCTCTGTGAGGTTGTCTGAGGTACTTAAGAGTCTCAACGCAATATCCTGCCACTCTCTACCTGGTTTCTCTTCCCCAATGCCATTATAGATATTTTCACTATGTCTCACTTTCTTCTCTTGCCTCCAGGATCATTTCACCATGTATTTAGATTTCTCTATATACTTGTGTTTATCCTTTACCTCTGGTTAAGTGACAAAGATATTACAAACCCTTTGCAGAAAGGGGGAAAGGTATGGGAAATACATACCCTAAGAGACATAAATTTTAACATTTTAATCTTTTTTAAACCCTACTGAGTTGTCTGTAATGGTAAAAATTGAGTAAGCCCTACTATATACAACTTAGGATAAAAAATTAAAAAAATGAAAATTATATGTGAAAAATATATTTAGCTAAGAATCTACTGAATATATATTTTTGCACATATTTTTGACATATAATTTCTTTCTTTTTTTTGTTTGATAGGACAGAGAGAAATTGAAAGGGGAGGGGAAAATTGGAAAGGGGAGAGATATCTCTGTAGAGATCTCTGTAGACATGCTTCAAAGTTTGTGAAGCGTCCCTACTGCAGGTGGGGAACAGAGGCTTGAACCTTGGCCCTTGCACTTAGTACTGTGTGTACTTAACTGGGCTCACCACAGCCCAGCCCCCTCAACATACAGTTTTCTTATGAAGCCATTTTGTGTTTTCAATTCTCTCTCTTCTCTTTTCTCCTTTTTCTCTGTCATTCATGACAAATGATACATATAGTTTTTAACTGCTGCTTATATAGTTTTTAACTGCTGAAAGTATTGATGAATATGCATGACTTAACACAGATCTATAGTGATTTATATAACAAGAATAATGTTTCCTGAAATCCAGGATTCAATTAGTCAGTATAAACTCTATATCAAAACAGTAGCACTTAGCTAAAAAGCCCTTTAGAATCATAAGACAGAAAGCAGAGTTTTGTGAAAATTTTCACTTGTTGGTAGAAGCATTGCCAGTTCTTACACATTTTTCTATTGAATATGTTGAACTGGAAAGTCATGTTTCAAAGGAAAAGTAATGTATTTGATAAGCTTGATTTTTTTTCTCTTTTTAAGAAAATATTTATGTGTTTTATTTTATTGTATTTGTATTAATTACTTAATAATGGTTAACAAGATTGTAATATAACAGGGGCACAATTCCATATAGTTTTCACCACCAGAGTTCTGTGTCTCATACCCTCCATTGGAAGCTTCCCTATTCTTTATTCCTCTGGGAGCATGGACCAAAATTCTTTATGGGGTGTAGAAAATGGGAGTTCTGGCCTTTGTAATTGCTTCTCCATTGTACATGGATGTAGGCAGATAGATTCATATCCCCAGTTTATTTCTATCTTTCCCGAGTGGAGTAGGGCTCTGGAGAGGTGACACTTCAGGATACAATGGTGAGGTCCTCTGCCCAGGGAACTCAGGATGTCATCTAGTAGTATCTCCAATAGCATGTTTTTTTCTTTTTTTAAAAAACATACTCATGTTTCTATTTGTTAACAGTAGTTGATAAATGGGATATTCATAGCGAGGCAAGTTCTATGACAGTTTGTCTGACGATGTCAATAATATGTGGTCCCAGAAATACATATAAAGATGATCTCCTGTGAGATGATGTCATACATCAGCAAAGGCAGGTAGCAATAACAAATGCTGGAGAGGATGTAGAGGAAAAGGAACTCTCCTGCACTCTTGATGGGAATGTCAATTGGTCCAATCTCTGTGGAGAGCAGTCTGGAGAACTTTCAGAAGGCTAAAGTGGACCCTGCAATTCCTCTCCTGGTTATATATCCTAAGGAACCAAACATACTCATCCAAAAAGATTTATGTATACCTATGTTCATAGCAGCACAATTTTTAATAGCCAAAATCTGGAAGCAATCCAGGTGTCCAGCAATAGATGAGTGACTGAGCAAGTTGTAGTATATATACACAATGGAATATTACTCATCCATTAAAAATGCTAAATTCACCTTCTTTACCTGGAAGTAAAGAGCTTGAAGACATGATGTGAGATAAATCAGAAACAAAAGGATGAACATGGGATGATGTCACTCATAAACAGAAATTGAAATACAAGATCAGAAGGAAAAAAAAATGCGGTCCAAGATGTAGCTGAAACACTTCAGAAATTTAATTTGAGGGTTGAGGCTGTAAGAAAAGGTATAAGTGGACTTAATAACCCTATATTTTATCTAGAATAAAGAAGAACTTTCCCACCAATTTCAAAATGCTGTTAAAAGAGTAGAGCACAATACTTGCTTGTTTGAAGCTTCAATCCCCTGTATCACATATGCCAGAGGTAGTCTGTGCTCTGGTGTTAGTCTCTCTCTTTCTCTTAAAAATAATAAATATTTTTTAAGTGTTATTTAAAAAATTTTTTGGCCTCCAGTGTTATTGCTGGGGGTCGGTGCCTGCACTAAGAATCCACTGCTCCTGGAGGCTATTCTTTTTTCCCTTTTGTTGCCCTTGTTTTTTATCGTTGTTATTATTATTGTTGTTAGTGTTCTTGGATAGGACAGAGAGAAATTGAGAGAGGAAGGGAAGACTGAGAGGGGGAAAGAAAGAAAGATAGACACCTGCAGACCTACTTCACCACTTGTGAGGTGAGCCCCCTGCAGGTGGGAGCTTGGGGCTTGGACTGGGATCCTTATGCCTGTCCTTGTGCTTCACATTATGTGTGATTAACTCACTGCACTACAGCCTGGTCCCCTAAAATGTTATTTTGAAATAATCTTCTTGAGAAGAAGAGTGAGGATAGAAGAGAAAAATCAGAAGACAGTCACATTTCCTAACTAACTGAAGGCACAGACTCCATATTTTACCCCAAGATTTGTTTTAACTGATGTTAGAAATTGCTTTGAGCTCCAGTGATCAGGGAGCATTTTCTGAAATTATAATTTGTGCCACAGTTATGAAGTTGTAATCTTTTATATCTATATCTGTTATTTGGTGCTAGTAAATTTTACATCAATTAAATGGTAGGGAGAGAAAGACACTTCTTTTTATTAATATGTAGCCAGAGTGTATAATTCCTCTAGTTGGGCAAAATATCGCTTTGCTTTTGTTACTTGTTTTTCAATTTAGCATAGAAATAAGGTAAATCTCTTCACTCTAACTATCATGTTTGTAATTCAGAGTCTGAAAATATTTCATTAATATTATATTAAAGTTTTCATTTATATTGCCTTGAGTCAACACATTTTTCTTTATTAAATATCAGATAAGAAATAGAATAGGGTGTGTATTATTCACATAGTTCTGTAATTATTCAGTTGAATTCAGTAAGATTTTTATGAGAGGATATATCAGTAGGCAATGATAAGACATAGCAGCAAAGTAGTTTAGTTAGCAAAGAAGGGAGAAATGAGAAGTGACCAGATAAGGGAAGACTTCCTAGAGACATTTGGGTTTCACAATGAACACAAAAGTTGAGCTGTTTGTGAACAGTCTTAAGGACCACTCTCAGGCTATGATTTGCTAGAACTCAGATGGATCAGAAGTGTTATAGTAAAAAGAGGACATTAATAAATCAAGCCAAGCTAAACATCAAAATATTCTTGCAAATAAATGTAGTAGAGCAGAAGTCCTTCATTAGCTTCACTTTAGCATCACTTAAGAAAAGTTAAAAATTCCTGATGCCCAAACTACTCTCCTCCCAAGAAAATCAGAATGACAGTGGGTATTACCAGAACTCACCTTCCTTCTTCCTTCATCTCTCCCTCCATCTCTTCCTTCCATCCTTCCTCCCTCTCGCCTTTCCTCCTTTCCTTGTTTCCTCCCTGAAAACTTTCTGAACGATACCAATGTGAATTCATGTATATACATACTTTTTATACATACATACAAAAGTATATCATTTTAACTACTCATCTCCAGTGAAAATTCAGCCTGTAATTTCAATAATGAAGTATCTTCCATGAAAGTTTTCTGTATCTAAAATCACCAGATTTCTTCTTTAATGTGCTAGATTCAGTTTGAATGCAGTGTTGACATTGGTCAACACAGTGTTCTCTGTAATTGGACTATATATTTAGTTCATTGGTATTAGAACTACTTTTTGAAGAATAAAAATATAGAGAGCAATTTTGTGTCCTTTTAAAATTATAGCATGAGCCAGAAAGAGGTTACTTTTTTGCTTCTACTCTTTGATTTCATTTTCATTTCAAAACCAATTTTATGCCTTTAAATGTTAAATTATTACAAGGGTTTTCAACTTCCTGTCTTTAATTCTAGCGTTATCTATTATCTACCATGCTAATTTCTTTCTTTCTTTTTTTCTTTATTTTTTTTTGATTAATTGAGAGTACAAAAGACAGCAGTACAGAAATAGAAGAGGCCAGAATGCTTACCAAATGAGACTCCAATATAATGCATAATTCATGAGCTATAGTCACTCCTGTTTGCCATTGTTCTCAGTTGAAAATGTGCTGTGCTGAATGCAACTCTCCACATTGTTTTCAGTGCCAAAACTTCTCAGTGTTCATTGTTTTTATACTTTGGAGGAAGTTTCTTTTATTTTTCTGTTTACTTTATAAATGATTTTTTAATACTAAAATGACTTTGTACATTTTTGTTCTCTAAAAGTTTTTAATTCTGAACACCCTCCCCCCAACTTAACAGGGAGATGCAAAATTATACAAGTATACAATTGTACCATCAACCTGTCAGCCATTAATCCCTAATAAAATGATAAAAATGTTTCTTATTTAGTTCAAAGAAATTACGAGCACTGGCTCATAATTCATAGTCATGTCTTGTTAAAATGTATTTCACTGGAAAGTGTGGCTGTTTTAAAACAGTATTCTGTTATTGTGTGTGTTTCAAGAGAAGAAAATGTATTATTGTTCTTGTATTGCTTAAGGGCTTCTCAGTTGCAAGTGGTAGAAATTCAGTTCAATCTAACAGAAAAGGCATGGGAAAATTAGAGTGTGAGTGGACTTTGACACAGTGGACCCAGGGGTTCATGTGATAGCACTAGGAATCATAACTTTTACTTCTCTTAATTTCTGATTTTCATAGTGCACTGATATAAGTAACTTGAAGGTTTTTTTTTTTTTTTTGCTGAATTTGAAAGGTAAAAAGTTCATGACTGTTTTGAGATTATTTATTTATTTTGGTTTCTCAAGAATGATGGCAGAGATAATGATGAAGTATGACTTACTGTTTGTTTTTACTCCTACCTAGTAAATTGCTCTTTTAAATAAATAAATAAAATAAATCCCACTTTATAAAAATAGATGGTGTTTGGAATGGTAAAAATATCAATTGCTCAGTTGGCTAGTGCACCTGTTTTGCTATGCACGTGAGCCAGGCTTCAAGTAGCTCCTATTATGTTGAAGGAAATTTGATAATATCATATTCCCTCTCTCTGCGGTCTTTCTGTCTGAAAAAAATTTTTTTATTATTGTGTGGTGAAAAAGCCCTGATGCTGAGAAAAAAATAGAATGAGGGTAGTAGCACAGTAGGTAGTGCTTCTGTCTCATATAAAATCCCATGTTCAATTGCCAGGTACACTGATGTTGGTGCCTCTCTCCCTCTTCTGGGTCCTCGTCTCCCTTTCTCTCTCTCTCCATTTTTTTTTTGCCTTTTAATTTTCTCATAAAAGCAAAATAATAAATACAGAATAAGTTAAAAAATAAGGAAAGAAAAATAACCTCTTTTTATTTACTTAAAAAGGAGACATTAACAAAACCATAGGATAAGAGGGTTATGTATAACTCCACACAATTCCCACCACCAGATCTCTGTATCCCATCCCCTCCCCTGATAGCTTTCCTATTCTTTATCCCTCTGGGACTATGGACCCAAGGTCATTGTGGGATGCAGAAGGTGGAAGGTCCTGCTTCTGTAATTGCTTCCCGGCTGAACATGGACATTGACTGGTTGATCTATACTGCCAACCTGTCTCTCTCTTTTCCTAGTAGGGTGGGGCTTTGGGGAAGCAGAGCTCCAGGACACATTGGTGGGCTCACTGTCCAGGGAAGTCTGGTTGGCATTATGCTAGCATCTGGCTGAAATGAGAGTTAACATACAAAGCCAAACAAATTGTTGAACAATCATGGACCTAAAGGCTGGAATAGTGCAGATGAAGAGTTGGGGGGGGGGTCCTCCATTTTGTAGATAGCTAGTAGGCATATTTTAGTTATATTTCAAAGGGCCTGTAGCTATACTAGTTTTTTGTTGTTTGTTTGTTTGTTTTGCCTGAGCCTAAAATCTGATATACAGGTGGATCCAAGTTATTGTCTGGGAGATGATGTCATGGATGGAAAAAGGGCCAAAAAGCTGGATCAGGAAAGAGAGTAGCTCCCTAAGGGGTATAAATATTGTTGACTGTCAACCCCATCAATTTGATTTGGTCTGGGACCCATATTCAGCTTAGGAGCCTATGTGACCTCTGCATCCCTCTAGATCTGAGCTCACATTCTGTGGTAAAAAATAAGTCTTTTATAGATATCTCCAGAAAACCACCCTGATTCCGTAATTCAAACTGCATAAAGTAATAGCGAAGAGATGAGCCTTGAGGCAGAATTGTGTGATTATAATACATTGTCACCAACCATAATTTTACATTCCTCATTTGATGGACATTAGGGTTTGTCAAGACCATATTTTCCATCTCATAGTCATGCTTTATGAGTTTAAATATCTTACTTGAATTTCAGTTCTGTCAGGGCCACTTTTTCATTTTACTTTCTGCTGCCAAATACAGTAACTTCATGTTGGGAATATATCTCAGTGGAAGATACAGTTTTTCACATGTATAAAGATATATTTGTGCAGTTTTTGGCCACCAATGTATGGGGGATTTGAAAGAGTAAGTCAAGAGGAAGCGAGTAAAGTTACAGAAAAGGTTAAAATTCATTAGAGTAGACAAGTCAAAAAACCATCACCAAGGTAGGTCACAGGCAGATAAGGGAAAGTCTACAAAGATGAATTTGATTGCTTGTTGTTAGGCACAGGTTAACTACTTATATTAATTTTAATTAAAAGCAGAAGTTTATGTACTGAGCTAGTTTACTACCTAGGGTAAGGCAGAAGCCTCTATTGACACTTTTTTCTAAAATGGCTGCCTCTGGTCCTGTCACTTGGTAATAGACCCTTTTATTTCAAATACTTACCACGGAGACAAAAGTGTGTATATCTTTCTACCTGGAGTAAGTAGAGGTGCCTGGCCTATTGGCATTCTTAGTCAACGTGGCCTGCATTTAGGATTCCAGCCCTTTCAGTTGGTAATGCCTTAAACCAAAGTCTAGTGGTTGGAGATTTAATTTGAGTCAGTTTAAAAAAATTAGTGAGGGGATTAATAGTTTACAGTGAATAAAATCCATGTATTTTACATGTGTGAAGCTTCTCAGTTTTCTGCAAAACACTCCTACCCCCAACCTAGGTCCTCCTATTTAGTACCAGGACCTAACTTCCACCCTCAGAGTCCTTTACTTTGGTGTAATATACCAGACACAGTTCAAGTTCTGCTTTGTGTTTCCCCTTCTGTTCTTATTTTTCAGCTTCTATCTGTGAGTGAGATCATCTCATATTCATCCTCTTTCTGACTGATCTCACTTCACATGATTCTTTCAAATTCCATTCAAAATGAGGTAAAGAAGGTGAATCCATCAGTTATAATAGCTGAGTAGAATTCCATTGTTTTATTTCATCAGCCTAGCCAAAACCAAAACAAACCAAAGCAAAAACCAAAACCAAACAAAAAAACATTGTCACCAGGTGTGCACATTTGCATTCTTCTGCACTTTATGGTCTTCGTCATAAAGGGGAGATACCAGTGCAGGATGCAGACATCTTGTCATATGGTACCTTTTCCAGGCTACCTGCAGAGTGCATAGAGGGGTTGTTTGCTATTGTCTGTCTTGCACACTTGAGGAGTCTCTCCCTAGGTATTCCCCTTACAAACTGAAGCTTGCTTTACTGTAAGATAATTAAAAATATATATTGGGTATTAATGTTTTACACTAGACAATAAATACAGTAGTTTGTACATGCATGACATCTCCCAGTTTTCCACATAACAATACAACCACCCAGTGGATCCTCTGCCATTATGCACCAGGACCCAAACCCTCCCCACTACCCACCCCAGAGTCTTTAACTTTAGTGCAATACACCAACTCCACTCCAAGTTCTATGGTCTATCCTTGAGACTGACCATGTGGACTTGAATAGAATGTGTATTTCAGTTTCTTAGATGACTCTGAAAATGTCCACTAGTCCTAGTTTATCTATCTCTTCATTTAGCTCCCTCATTTCTTTATTGATTTTTTGCCTGGATGATCTGTCAAGCTGAGAGAGTGGGGTGTTGAAGTATCCTACTATGACTGTGTTGCTCTTAATATATTACTGTAGCTCTTTCAGTAGATGTTTGATGTAGTTAGATAGCTTCTCATTGGGTGCATAGATGTTAGTAATTGTTAAGTCCTTTTGATCAAATGATCCTCTGAACATTAAGTAATGTCCATTCCTATCTTTTTAAATTTTATTTATTTTAAAGTCTATTGTGTTAGATAAGATAATAGCTGTTCCTGACCTTTTCTGTGGTCCATTGGCTTGTATGATAGTTTTTCATCCTTTCACTTTTAGTCTTTGTTTGTCTTGTTGAATTAGGTGGGTTTCCTGTAGACAGCATATTGTTGGGTTGTGTTTTCTGATCCATATTCCTACTCTGTGCCTTTTAATAGGTGAATTCAGGCCATTGACATTTATTGGTATCGATGATTAAAGTTATTTTAATGCCATTCTTGTAGATTTTTAGAGTGTTCTAATAGTGTTCTGATGGCCTATTTATGGTGGTCTGTTTATAGGAGACATTTCAGAACTTCTTTCAGGGCAGGCTTGGTGATAGCTGATTCCTTCAACTGTTGTTTGTCTGAGGTTTTTATGCCTCCATCTAGTCTGAATGACAGTCTAGCAGTATATAGTAGTCTTGGTTGAAAACCTTTCTCACTAAGCACTCGATAGATATCTTGCCATTCCATTCTGGCTTTAGTGTGTGTGTGTGTAGAAATATGATGCTAATATTATGGGTTTTCCTTTGTAGGTGACTCTTTGTTTATCTCTTGCAGCCTTCAGGACCCTTTCTTTTTTTTAAACTTTAAAAAAAAATTATTGTCTTTATTTATTGGATAGAGATAGCCAGAAATCAAGAGGGAAGGGGGTGATAGAGAGGAAGAGAGACAGAAAGACATCTGCAGCCCTGATTCACCACTCATAAAGCTTTCCGCCTATAGGTGGGGACCAGGGGCTCGAACCTGGGTCTTTGCACATTGTGATACATGCACTTAACCATGTGTGCCACCACCCATCCCCAAGGATGCTTTCTTTATCCTTATTCCTTTCCATTCTAAATATGATGTGTCTTAGTGTCTTTAAGTCTGGTTTAATTCTGTTTGGGACCCTTTGGTCTTCTTGAACCTTTATGTCTTTTATGTTGTCTAGACTGGAGAAGTTCTCAGCTATTATGTCCTGTAGAATGCTTTCTTCCTCTCCCTCTCTTCCACTGGTAAGTCAATAATGTGTATATTATTTCTTTTGAAGTCATCCCACATATCTCTGTTGTTGTTTTCATTATCTCTTATTCTCTTTGAGATCTCTTACTTCTTTCTTAGTTTTCTCTAATTCATCCTTGATTTTCTAATTCTGTTTTTCTTCTCCCTTGTTCTCTCTCCCTTCTGTTGTTTTCTGTAGCTCAGCTATTTTGCTTCCCTGTTGTGATACTGTATTAGCTTTTTCAGGTAGCTGTGCTTTTAGCTCAGCTATTTCAGCTTTCAGCTGTCTAATTACCTTGAGATAGTGTTTTCTTTCAGAGTCTCATTTTGTTGTTTTCCTATTTCTGATGGCTTTACTTGAAAACTCTCCCCTCACTCCTGTGACTATTTTCTTAAGTAGCATTTGGATGTTGACCTCATTCTTATGTGCTTCTACCTTTGGGGGGCTTTTAGCTGGGCTTTTGTCCTAGTTCATTTCTCTAGTGTTTCTTCTTGGTTTAACCATGGTATATAGTGTGTTATGAGATCCCTCTCTCATTACTTTTCAATCTACTGATCACTCTTGCCTGGATTGACTTGTGTCTAAGTAAGGTTATTACAGTATTCACAGTTGTGGAAATTAATAGTTGTTTCAGTGTTATCTCAATCCCTGACTTGTAGCACACTGTCTGTTAAAGCCTCTTTTTTTTTTTTTTTCTTTTTCTTCCTTGTAGGCTATGGGAGCCTGAGGACATTTTAATTGTAAGTAGGCTTTTTAGCTTAAGTACTCACTCTTAACCAAGAGATAAATCAGGGAGTGGGAGAGATAGCACAGTGTTTATTCACAGAGACTCCCATGCCCCGGGCTCAATTCAGCTGCTCTGTCAGCAGCTAGAGACAAGCTGGCATCACTGTGAACTTCCAAACAAATTCTGTTTATATACACTGTGGGTTCTGAATCAGTTATTTACCATGTCTCCAGTTCATCAGGAGAGCAGTGTGGAAAGGCTCTCAGTATATACAGCTCCACCTATACTATACAGGGATGTAGATCTTCTCCTGAACTACCCGACCAGTTATCTGCCCCTGATGTCAGCATGAGGTCTCCAGCGTGCTGCTCCAGCCTCAGAGGGGCAGTAGCAATGGAGATTCACAGTTACATTTGGTCAGCCTTAGGGGAATCCTTTCCTCCCCTCAGCAGTCTTTTTATTGGTAAAACAGACTGGAGGTGGCACTTCAACTGGAAAACTGCTGGACTGTTACCAGCTGCTCGGAAGTAGACATGGGCTTTAGCCTGAGGAATCTCTCCTTAGTGCTCCTTTCTGTTCATGAACCACACATGGTTTCACTCAGTAGTGATTTGGTGGGTTCCCAAGTAGTTCTAGTCATGCCTTGTTGCAGTCCCAGGTGATCTCTTTTGATATTCCTGGTTGACCAGGGAGAAGAGTCTACTATACAATAATTTAACAGATAAAAGCATGCTCATTTACGATATTAAGAGGAAATGTAAAATTTTTTTCACGAATAGAAGTTCTCTGGGTATGTATTATTTTCTTAATGTATGGGGTGTATTGGTTGGTTACAAAATCTTTAGCTATTTCTTGGCAGTGTTTTCTATGGATTTAGAAGTAATAGTTCTGGGGTCAGGTGGTCACACATATTACTGTGTGCAAGGACCCAAGTTCAAACCCTGAAACACAATCTTCAGATTATTACTTGCCCTTAAAAGTTTCTAGCTTTCCTGCATTGGAAAGAACCAGATAAACCACTTACTGGAAATGCCTGCAACTGTCATAGATTTTCTCAAACTATGTCTCAAAGTAGGAAGAGCCAGTGGCATTCTCATTTTGATCAATTTTGAGATGTTCAGCAAAGATAATTGGATTACAGTATAATACATTGGCAGCATTTCTTCTCTACAAAATCTTTAGCTATTTCTTGGAAGTGTTTTCTACGGATTTAGAAGTAATAGTTTTGGGGTCAGGTGGTCACACATATTACTGTGTGCAAGGACCCAAGTTCAAACCCTGAAACACAATCTTCAGGAAGAAGTTACAGGAGAGAGGAAACAGTGCTGCAGGTGTGTTTCTTTTTCTCTCTCCCTCCTTAGTTTCTCCCTTCCCTCAAAATATGTGTCTCTATCAAACAAAACAAGGCCACTGGAAATGGTTGTTTGTACTTCATTCACTGAGTTCCAGGTACAACTCTGTGCCAATTAAAAGAAAAAAGAAATTCTGATTGTCTCTGACCTCCAAAGAGTAGTTTTAACAAAGGATAACCAATTGGTTTTCAAAAATATAATTTATAAGAAGTATGCAGTATCAAGAGTAACTAAACTTCATTGTAAATATCTTTTAGTGCGTGGAGTTACTTTGCATACATAGTGACTCAGTATTGGTGAAATGCCCAGAATCACTTCAGTATAATAAATAACTGTCTTGTTCCAAATCTGCCTGCTTCTAGTTTGTCTATAAACTGCTATAATGCTATTTGCCTTACTTTAGGAATAAGCTCATAATATCTTCATTCTCAAGTAAACATTTCATCCAGTGACAAAAAACAATGTGTTCTAATTATCTAATATTAATAAAACATTTTAAAATTAACTTATACAAGTAGTATTGAATATTTTCCATTAACTGATTGAAGTGAAATAATTTTTAAACTCCTTCAAATGTTTTTCACAATTAAAATTGATAGCACCATGGATTCGTTTACCATTGAAACACTTGTGCAAATACATTTCATTTATTTGCAGACTCATTTCAATGAACACATCTTTGAGTGATATAGAAATAAATTTTAGATTCTTTTAAGCATATTATGTTTAATTTTAATAAAAATAGAGCATAATAAATGTTGGTTTTGAAATTCTTGGGATGTTGGAAATGTGAAGTATTTTTTTTTTCTATGCAAAATCTAGCAGTGATTTTTGGACAGCCCTACACTTTCCAAAGAAAATATCATAAGTCACTCACTGACAAACATTTTATTATTTTATTTTGTAGTGGAAAATTTTACACAAAATACTTTTTGTGTTTGTTTTTTAATAGAGACAATGCAGACAAAGAGTGTGAAAGATAAGCTGTCTTTAGTACAGTGGGGGCCAGTTTAAAACCTGAGTTGACACATAGCAGAGCAGCACAAGTTCCAAATAAGCTATTGAGCAAACCCCCCACATAAAATATATGTAGTGAAATGCTTTTATGACACTTTTTTCACCTTTATTTCATTTTTAAAAAATTTTATTAGTGACTTAATAATGATTAACAAAATTGTAAGATAACAGGGAAACAATATCATACAGTCTCATGGAATTCTACCAGAGTTTCATATTTCATCCCCTCCATTGGAAGCTTCCCCTTTCTTTATCTGTCTGGGAGTATGGACCAAAATTCTTTATGTGGTGTAGAAGGTGGGAGGTCTGGCTTCTGTAATTTCTTATCTATTGGATGTGGGTGCTGGCAGGTGGATCATACCCTCAGCCTGTTTATATCTTTAGGGTAGGGCCTTGGAGAGGTATGGGTTCAGGGACAAGTTGATATGGTCATCTGCCCAAGGGAGGTCAAGATGGTATCATGGTAGCATCTGCGACTTGGTGGATGAAAGGCAGTAAGATATAAAGCAGAACAAATAGTTTAATAAACAGGTGGGTTCCTATTTCTAAACCATCTAGGCAATATTTTAATTTGGTAGGTGTTCACATTTTAATTGGGCTATTTTATTATTTCATTGTTGAATGATTAGAAACTCTTTAGATATTGTGAAATTTACAGCTTTATCAGATAATATTTTTTTAAATATTTATGTATTCCCTTTTGTTACCCTTGTTGTTTTTTATTGTTGTAGTTATTATTTATGTCTTTGTTGCTGGATAGGACAGAGAGAAATGGAGAGAGGAGGAGAAGACAGAGAAATGGAGAGAAAGATAGACACCTGCAGACCTGCTTCACCGCTTGTGAAGTGACTCCCCTGCAGGTGGGGAGCAGGGGGCTCGAACCAGGATCCTTACACCAGTCCTTGTTCTTTGTGCCATGTGCGCTTAACCCACTGCACGACTGCCCGACTCCCTTCAGATAATAAATTTACATATATTTCCTGTATTTGCAGATCATCTTTTCACTTTATATTGTTCTTTGATATTCAAATATTTTAGATTCTGGAATATTCTAGTTGATCTATTTTTCATTGATTAATAGTGTACTGGTGTCATAGCTAAAAAAAATAGATTCTCTTGTAACATCAGAAGATATTTCTCTTTATGTTTCCTGTTTTATCTCATATCCTATTCTAAATATAGACACAGATACATTCAAAATTCCTGCTCCATCTTTACTGCTATATGCATTTCCAATCCTGATGTAGGGTGGGAAGAAATTTTTCTTCAGCCCTCTGGGCTCTTCAAGGCTGGAAGAATAAACACACATGAGGCAGATTAATGAGTGGAAAACTAAGGACAAATGCAACATACATACTTCTTGTGTTTATAGGAGATACCCAGTACTGAGTAAGCCTAGTAGTCTTAGTCCTCATCCAAAAGTAGTCTCCTAAGAAGGAAGCTTTGGGAAGAAGGAAAGGGAGCCTAGTTAAAGTGATACAAGTCCCACCTTCTCTAGAAGAAGGAAGAATAGCAGTTTTGCTGCAGGCACAAGTGTTTTCAATAACACATCAAGTGTGTTCCTTCATGCCCTTGCTGATGGCTTTATAAATTACTCTCTTAGGGTAAGGGGATTCTAGTTTTTTTTTAAGACTGGATATCAGGACATAGTTAACTGACTAGTCCTTTGTATTATAGTGCTCCCACACTTTCCTATGTCAACTGTAGACTAGTGCCTAATTTTATATTGATGTCTTGAGACTGAATTATGCCCACTCGCTTTAACTAAGCATATGTTTTCCCACCTCCTCACAAATCTTGTTGCTAACTGGTGGTATTTTGTGAGGGATCTTTGCTAACCCTAGTATATTGACTTCAGCTTTTTCTTCTGAATTTATTTTATTTATGGAGAACTACTGTGACCACTCTTTGGAATACCATATTGGAGAACTTGGGGCACCATAGCAGATTGACAAAGCTTCCTATTTATATTAGAAATACTGAGTCAGAATGACTCCTAATGAATAAAATACTGACATAAGCTGATAACTTATGCTTGTAAAAGTCAGTTAGACAAGGAGATTAATTAAAACATTGTTATTTAAATGCCTGCCATGCTAATAAGATATAACAAACTCCCTATAACTATTAACCCTGTAACTATTATATTACTATTAATATTATCCTTGGAACTATTTGCTTGGCTTTAGCTGTAAACATATTTGTAAGATATACATAGTTTTAAGGATAATAATTAGTTTTCTAATTTGAAAGTATCTTTGAGCTATAGAGCATGAATTTAAATATTTAATTTTGTAATTAGCGTAGGAATGCAAAAATGATTAATAAATCTTCATATTTACCAATGAAATTTTAATTGTGCTTTTTAAGACCAAGATATCTTCATCATGTGGCATATGTAGTGAGTAAAAGCAGTTTGGGATAAATAGTTATTAAAAGAAAAATGCTTTTATAGTCTAGACATGTTTTGCTTGAAATATGGGCTTAACTGTCTTAAAAAATAAATATGGAAGTATGAGCTTATATATAATCTGACACTTGAATAAAGTATAGGGAAAAGTTACAAAAGTCTGTTAATGCAATAAAATATCTGGGAATAAACCTAAGCAAAGAACTGGAAGACTTGTATACGGAAAATAATAAATCAGTATTCAAGGAAATAGAAAAAGACAGAAAGAAGTGGAAAGATATTCCATGTTCATGGGTTGGAAGAATTAACATCATTAAAATGAATATAGTACCCAGAGTCATCTACAAATTTAATGCTATCCCCATCAAGATCCCAATCATATTTTTTAGGAAAATAGAACAGAAGTTACAAATGTTTATCTGAGACCAGAAAAGACCTATAATTGCCAAAACAATCTTGAGAAGAAAGAGCAGAACTGGAGACATCACACTTCCAGATCTCAAATTGTATTTTAGGGCCATTGTCATCATAATTGCTTGTTACTGGAACATGAATAGTCACACTGACTAGTGGAATAGAATTGAGAGCCCAGAATTAAACTCCACACCTATGAACATCTAATATTTGACAAAAGTGAACAGACTATTAAATGGGGAAAAGAGAGTCTCTTCAACAAGTGGTGCTGGAAAAATTAGTTGAAATGTGCAGAAGAATGAAACTGAACCACTATATTTCACCAAACATAAAAGTGAATTCCAAATGGATCAAGGACTTGGATGCTAGACTAGAAACTATCAGATATTTAGAGGAAAATATTGGCAGAACTCTTTTACATATAAATTTTAAAGACATCTTCAATAATGAAACAAATCCATTACAAAGAAGACTAAAACAAAAATAAGTCAGTGGGGCTACATTAAATTAAAATGCTTCTGCACAGCAAAAGAAACCCAAACCAAGAGACCCCTCACAGAATGGGAGAAGATCTTTACATGTCATAGAGAAGAGGTTAATAACCGAAATTTATAAAGAGCTTACCGAATTCAACAATAAGAAAACAAATGATCCCATCCAAAAATAGAGTGAGGACATGGGCAGAATATTCACAGAAGAGACCCAAAGGCCAAGAAACATATGAAAAAAATGCTCCAAGTTATTGATTGTCAGATAAATGCAAATAAAGGCAACAATGAGATACCACCTCACTCCTGTGAGAATGTCATATATCATAAAAGATAGCAGCAATAAGTGCTGGAGAGGTTGTCTGGACAAAGGAACCCTTCTGCACTGCTGGTGGGAATGTAAATTGGTCCAACCTCTGTGGAGAGCAGTCTGGAGAACTCTCAGAATACTAGAAATGGACCTACCCTATGGCCCTGCCATTTCCTACCTAGGGATATACCCTAAGGAAGCAAAAACACCCATCCAAAAATATTTGTATATATATGTGTTTGTAGAAGCACAATTTTTAATAGCCAAAACCTGGAAGCAATCCAGGTGTCCAAGAAGAGATGAGTGACTGAGCAAGGTATGGTCTATATATACACAATGGAATACTACTCAACTATTAAAAATGGTGACTTCATCATTTTCAGCCCATATTAAATGGACCTTGAAGAAATCATATTTAGTGAAATAAGTCAGAAAAAGAAATATGAACATGGAATGATCTCAATCACAGGCAGAAGCTGAAAAACGAGATCAGAAGAGAAAACACTAAGCTGAACTTGGATTGGAGTTGGTGTATTGCACCAAAGTAAAAGACTCTGGAGTGGGGGTGGGGGGAGTTCAGGTAATGGAACAGGATGGCAGAGGACCTAGTGAGGTTTGTATTGTTGTGTGGAAAACTGAGAAATGTTATGCATGTCCAAACTATTGTCTTTACTGTCAACTGTAAAACATTAATCCCCCAATAAAGAAATTAAAAAAGAAAAGTCTGCTAATGTAGAATTAGACATTTTTATCTAAATTATTTAATGTATATCCAAGCTACATATGTGGAATTGCAAGATTTATGAAAATTAGATTATTATAAAAATCATGAATTATAGGCTGTCATGGAAACAGAGTATTTAAAACTCAGCTTTCTACTTCTTCTAAAAAGAAAATGGCGAAATATGTGTGTATGTGAAAGAGACAGAAATGGAAGTACAGATGCTGTTTTTTTTTTAATTCTGTTTTTAAAAGCACTGTTTGTGACTAAGGCATTCTGATTAAATAACTAATGGGTGTGTTGCATATATTTTTAGTATAATAAACATACAAAATGAATAGAAAACAATGAAGTATACTTAATACTGATTTCATACAATGAAGTATACTTAAATATGATTTCATATTTGGGGTTACAAAATTTATAAATTACTTCAAATACTGTTCAGGTACATATCTTAATTTTTATTTTCTGCTGCTAAGTCTTCATGACTTTGGGCCTTTTTCTTTTTGTCTTTATTATATTGAAAAGTGTTCTTATTTTTATTTATTTATTGGATAGAGACAGCCAGAACTTAAGAGGGAAGGGGGAGATAGAGAGGGATAAAGACAGAGAAACAGCCCTGCTTCACCACTTGCAAAGCTTTCCCCCTGCAGGTGGGGACTGGGGGCTTGAACCCACGTCCTTGAACATTGTAACATGTATGCTCAACCAACCCCACCACCACCGTGCCCCTTTTAGTCCTTTCTCAGTTATAATGAAGGCATTAGAGAGAAAGGGAGAGAGAGAGAGAGAGAGAGAGAGAGAGAGAGAGAGAGAGAGAGAGAAATGGAGGAAATTGCGCTGCACTGAAGCTTCAGTGTAGTGGTCAGACTTGAATCTGGGTTACAGACATGGCAAATCAAGCTATAACCCCAAGCTCTAGAATTTTACAGATTGTAAATGATTGAAATATTTAGGTCATAATATTATTATTAAATAGATAGGTGCTTGATATTTCATGTGTAGTGTCTTAGATAGATAATACAGTACAATTTTCTTTTTATAGAAATTGTTATTCCTTAAAAGTAGTTCAGTATCAGTCAGGCTACCAGCATTATTCTGAGGTAGCCAGATTCTGAGCCACTGACCTTGTAATATGCCCACAGGAAACTCTCCTTATGAAACAACTTCACAGAAGCCCATTGGCCTAACTTAAAATTTTCTTTTAACATTGTCAAAATTTATAAACTTGTAGCTGGCTCAGAGTTTCAAATCAAAAATTATTTTCATGTATGTATGTTTTTGGAGGGAGACAACATAATGGTTATGCAAAAGACCTTCATTTCTGAGGCTTTGAAGTCCCAGGTTCAGTCCTTTGCACCAATGTAAGCAGAACTGAGTAGTGCTCTAGTCTTTCTGTGTATTTCTTTCTGTATCTCTATTTCATTAAAAACAAGTATAGTTAAAAAAACATTCTTTTCCCTTCAGGATATAAGGGGAAAATCAGATACTCTTTTTTTTTTAATTTACAAAAAGGAAACACTTGATAAAACCGTAGGATAAGAGGAGTACAACTACACACAATTCCCACCACCAAAACTCCATATCCCATCCCCTCCCTTGATAGCTTTCCTATGCTTTATCCCTCTGGGAGTGTGGACCCAAGGTAATTATGGGGTGCAGAAGGTGAAAGATCTGGCTTCTGTTATTGCTTCCCCACTAAACATGGGCGTTGACAGGTCGATCCATACTCCCAGCCTGTCTCTCTCTTTCCCTAGTGGGGAACGGCTCTGGGAAATTGTAGCTCCAGGACACATTGGCAGGGTTGTCTGTCCAGGGAAGTCTAGTTGGCATCATGCTTGCATCTGGAACTTGGTGGCTGAAAGTGAGTTTAACATATAAAGCCAGACAAATTGTTGACTAATCATGATCCTAAGGGCTGGAATAGTGCAGATGAAGAGTTGGGGGGGGGGGTCTCCATTTTGTAGATAGCTAGTAGGCATATTTTAGTTATATTCCAAAGGGCCTGTGGCTATACTAGTTGTTTATTTTTTCCCCTGAGCCTGAAATCTGATATACAGGCAGATCCAAGTTATTGTCTGGGAGGTGATGTCATGGTTGGAAAAAGTACCAGAAAGCTGGATCAGGGAAGAGAGTAGCTCCCAAATATGGGAAAGGGGTATAAATATTGTTGACTATAAACCCTATCGATTTGATGTGATCTGGGGCCCATAGACAGCTTAGGAGCCTATGTGACCTCTGCATCCCTTTAGATCTGAGCTCACATTCTGTGGTCATGAGTAGGAATATTCCAAGCTGCCCCAGTTTCAGGACTCATCTTCTTCAGCTGGAACATAGAGTATGTTGTCCATACCTTCAGAGGATGGAACATTCTCTACCATTGTTGATCCAAGTTGAGGGTAAGGTCCTATGGGGCGCACAAAGGGGTCTATTGTACTGTTCCTGGTAGAGATGACCAGTAACAGTGGAGAGAGGGATTTATTAGAGGTCCAGGCCCATAATGTCTGCTTGGGAATCTGAGGACTCCCTGACTAGGGCCCCAGCTGATGGGGTGGCCTGATAGTGACTAAAGAGTCAGCATTAAAGTACGTCAGTCTCAAGACTGGTCCATGAAAAATGATGAATGAAATAGTGGGGGTTGTATTGTTAAATGGGAATCTGGGGAATGTTATGCATGTAAAAAAAAAAAAAAAAGAAGAAGTAGAAACGCAATGCAGAAATTGACTGAGTTTGGAGTATGGCACCAAAGTAAGAAAGCAGAAGTATACTAGAGTTTGCAGTGAGTACCTCCCTAACACTTCCTCTCCACTTTTGCAAGCTTTGGGTCCATGATTGCTCAACAATTTGTTTGGCTTTGTATGTTAACTCTCTTTTCAGTCACCAGGTTCCAGGTGTCATTAGGATACCGGCCAGACTTCCCTGGATTGAAAACCCCACCAATGTGTCCTGGAGCTCAGCTTCCCCAGAGACACACCCTACTAGGGAAAGAGAGAGGCGGACTGGGAGTATGGACCGACCAGTCAACGCCCATGTTCAGCAGGGAAGCAATTACAGAAGCCAGACCTTCTACCTTCTGCAACCCACAATGACCCTGGGTCCATGCTCCCAGAGGGATAGAGAATGGGAAAGCTACTGGGGAGGGGGTGGTATATGGAGATTGGGCGGGGGGAATTGTGTGGAGTTGTACCCCTCCTACCCTATGGTTTTGTTAATTAATCCTTTCTTAAATAAAAAAAAAGTAAAAAAAAAAAAAGTACGCCAGTCTCTTGCTTCCAAATGGGAGGTGCTATGGCACACTGTGGTGTTTTCTCTCTCTCTCTCTCTCTCCTGCCTTTCTCTGTTCCTCCTGGTCTCTCTATTGAATGAAAAATTCTTGCAGAGCAGAGAAATCTTATGTGAATGAGGTCCTAGTCCTGTAAACACAAACAGCTCCACCATCACCATGAACCCCAGAACTCTATATTCTTTTGGACTTTAGGTGGCATTGGGAATTTTTATTTCAGTATTAAAGTTTCAGTACCAAAGACGAAGTGTTGATAGCTATATCAAAATCTAATAGCTAGTTCGGCTTTTTACATACAGGTTTTTTTTTTTTTTTGCCTTGAGGGTTATCACTGGGGCTCCATGCCTGCACTATGAATCCACTGCTCCTGGAGGTCTTTTTTTTTCTTTTTTCCTTCACTTTTGTTGCCCTTGTTCATTATTATTGTTTTCATTATTATTGTTATTGCTGTTGTTGTTGGATAGGACAAAGAGAAATCGAGAGAGGAGGGGAAAACAGAGAGGAGGAGAGAGGAAAATAGACACCTGTAAACCTACTTCACCACTTGTGAAGCCACCCCCTTGCAGGTGTGAACCAGGAGCTCAAACTCGGGTCCTTACTCTGGTCCTTTTGCTTTGCGCTGTGTGCACTTAACCTGCTGCATTACAGCCTGGCTTCCTACATACAGTTTTTGCAAATCCTTTTTTTTTTTAACATTATTTTATTTCTTTATTGGGGGATTAATTGCTTACATTCCACAGTAAATTACAGTAGTTTGTACATGTGCAACATTTCTCAGTTTCCCACATAACAATTCAACCCCCACTAGGTCCTCCTTTCCCATCATGTTTCAGGACCTGAGCCCTACCTCCTCCAGTGTCTTTTACTTTGATGCAATACACCAAACCCAGTCCAAGTTCTGCTTTGTGTTTTCCTGAACTCCTCAGTGGTAAATTGTAGTTTATCTTATAAATTTAGTTATATCTGAAGTTATTTATAAATATGATTCATAAACTTTTATTACATGCCAGGTTAATACTTATTAGTTTGGCATTCCCCTAGATATTTTGTGATTCTTGTTTTATATGCTATTTAATTTGATTTTATTCACTTTATATTATTACATTATATAGACATCATTAAAAATCACCATGTGTAGATCCTCTGTTCTTGTTCACCCACCAACTCCACCCAAAGCTGCTTTTCCCCTTCCCTTCACAATAGAGAAGGTGTTCAATAAGATAAATTTGTGAAGACCAATTACTTTTCACAAATAGTATGCAGGTGATCCTTGTCCTCTACACCCTTGCAAACACTTGTAGTTTCTTTTCTTGGGATGGTGGCCACTCACACAGGTGAGAAGTAGTACTTTATCAATTGCTTTAACTTGTTTTTCCTTTAGTAAGAAGAGATGATGAAGGTAGAAAGATATTTCACATGCTTGTCAATTTCATGGTTCCATCTTTAGCACCACATGTTAAATGTATTGTATTTAGAAGCATGATGTCATCAGTAAGACTCTGAAGGAGGTACCACTGAGTTCCATGTTCTACAGATAAAAAGACTGAGGGAGAGAGTTTACTGGCATGGGGGGAGTCTCTGGCGGTGTGTCTTTCCTGGGTCTCTTTTCTGTCTCTCTCTCTGAATGAAACATTGCCTAGGCATGGTGAAAGCATACATGGATGAGACTCTGGCTTTGCCCCCCCCCCCCCCACACACACACACAGAAAGATCAAGAGCGAGTAAGAGAGTAAAAGATAGAATGATGGTGTTTTCTCATATGCCTGTTGGCCATCCATTGATACATGTCTTCTCTGGTGAAGTGGTTACTCAGATTTTCTGCAATTTTACTTTTTTATTGTGTTTCTCTTCATAAAGGCAGATTCATATTTTGAATTCCTGTTTCTCTTTTGAAGTTGGACTTAACATTTTATGTTTTCACAGTGAAAGAATTCACTGATTTTTTTTTCTATTCATGAATTACCACTTCATTGCATGCGTTCAGTTATAGGCATTGAACAAAAGTGCAGCTAAAGCAGGTATCCTATGATATTCTGGAGCTTAGTACATAGTTCTCATTTTATATTCATATTTAGTAAGTCATTCTGGCCTATTTACTCTACCTAGGACCCATTAAGTTAATTTGTCTCAGAGCCTTTATGCATTATCCTATCTCATCTTATGAATATACATTATATATATAAATATATATCTGCTCAATGTACTATATTTAGAATAATAAATTCATCAGTAAAATTCTAAAGATGTTACTACTGAGCTACATGTTCTACAGATGTTAAGATTGAGGGAGTTTATTTCTGAGGAATTAAATGAAATTAAAAAGCTTAGAACAAAGTCTGAAAAATAGCAAGCACTGGATAAATATTAACTTCTGTGATTTGTCAGTACCATAGTTGCCTTCAGACGTTTTGTTTATTGAAATTGATTTACAAAATATAACTGTCTGAGCTGATGACAGAATTTTTATACGCTAATAACCAAAATTGTTTCTGTAGGCAAACTGTAAAACTATCCTTCAGAACATCTTAACTTTCCTCACTGAATCTGTTTGAATGTAGTTCTGTTTATTATATCATAGCAATTATCAGTAGTCAAGTGATAGATTGTGACTGAAGTAGAAGTTAGTAAGGGGAAAAAAAATCTTGTGATCCAAATGGATCAAAATAAAGATATGTCATCCCAAATCATCAGGAAGCATTTAAATTATCTTCATTTTATTCCTTTTAAAAAAAGCAAAGCTGTGTCTAACTTGCTTTAGAAGTTTTACTTGAGCTGCCAAATGCCTTATCTTTATTTTTGACAAGACTTCAAAAAAAAACCCCTTTACATTCCTCAAAAATGATAGAAAAGAGATTATTTTTCTTTAAATTTTTCTTTTAATTATTTTGTCTGTTCAAATATCCAGTGCTTATGGAGGGTTTCTGTGACTATCATCTGAAATAGCAGCTTTGTTACTTACTGACTTTTAGCTTGATTATTTTTCTTCATAGCATTTCTTGATATATATCACTTTATTCTTTTATTGTTGTCTTTCCCCTCCATTTGAATACAAGCTATGCGAGGGTAACAGTTTTTCATTGTATTCTTGGCACATAGAACCTCTCATGTAATAAGCAATTAGTTAAATGTGTGTTGAATAAGTTAGCGAGTGAATTTAAATGAATGTAAAGTGTCAGAAATCTAGCTCACCAAGTAGGGTGTCTGCATCACCAAGCAAGTGATCCAGATTTTATCCCCTACTCAACATGGGCAATCCCATGGCAACAGAGGAAGTTTTTGTGCTGTACTCTTCTGTCTATGTGAATGAAAAAAAAAAGTGAAATAGAATAGGAACTAGGCTCTGGTCCCACCAAACCCCCCTCCAAAAAAAAAAAAGAAAGAAAAGAGGAAACAAAAAATACTAAAGCTCTAAGGAATACACAAGGCACGGGGAAGGACTTAGATTTATACTACCTATTAGATTTAGAAAGCTCAAAATTTTCCTCTTAAGACCTCTGTTTATTCAGGGTCTGATATTTGTACAACATTTATAAAAAAATCTTACTGTAATCTTAGTGTTACATAGGATTCCTTTGCATTATTCATACTGTAGACATAAGCAAATATAAGCACAGTGAATGAAGATATTTAGTTGAAAATTCAGGCTTAAGTTATGTGACCCAAGAGCATTAAAAATGTTTCAAATGCTGGTACTAGAAGTTCTAGCCTATGAGTTGTTAAGACAAATGTGGGTGGAGTTTCTACTATTTTTTTAAAAAAATTTATTTATTTTTAAAATATTTATTTATTCCCTTTTGTTGCCCTTGTTTTATTGTTGTAATTATTATTGTTGTCATCATTGTTGGATAGGACAGAGAGAAATGGAGAGAGAAGGGGAAGACAGAGAAGCGGAGAGAAAGATAGACACCTGTAGACCTGCTTCACCGACTGTGAAGCAACTCCCCTGCAGGTGGGGAGCCAGGGGCTCGAACCGGGATCCTTCCTCTGGGCCTTGCGCTTAGCGCCACCTGTGCTTAACCCAGGGCATTACTGCCTGACTCCCGGGATTCTACTATTTTAATGTTATAAAATTGAGTATAAAAATGTCATAATTTTATAACTACTACCTTTACTAAAAATCTTGTCTTGGAACTAAGGCCTTATTTTCCTAATAAAAATTTTAATATTTTTATATGATAGCATCTATACATGTGAATTTATGTCAATGAGATTTGAAAAAAAGTTGAGAAATAAAATAATACACATTTTTGAAAATCCCTACATATTTATGTCCTTGCTTATTTGATCACTGGGATTTCCTATGTAACAACCCACCTACAAAAAATATTAAAAGACAATTAGGAATGGCTAGGCTGTGGTTCACCTGGTTGAGCACATATGTGAATATGTGCAAGGCCTGGGCTCGAGGTCCCACTCCCCAACTGCAGAGAGAAAGCTTTATGAATGGTCAAGCAGGGCTGCAGATGTTACTCTCTCTCTCTTCCCTCTCTATAGTACCCCTCCCTCTTGATTTCTGGCTGTCTACCCAATAAATAAATAAAAGTAATCAATTTAAAAAGATGTCACTATAAAAATAAATGAATAAGAACACCTTAAAAAGAGACAGTTACGACTGTTGAGGGAACATAATAGTAATGCAAAAAGACTTTCATGACTGAAGCAGCAAAGTTCCCAGGTTCAATCTCCAGCACCACTGTAAACCAGAGCCGAGCAAACCTTTCATCTACATTCCTTTGCGCTAAAGTCCAATATGTCTATCTCTTTTAGTATGCCTTGTGTGTGTGTGTGTGTGTGTGTGTGTGTGTGTGCAATTCCCCATTCCTTCATATATAATTTAATTCTATTCCCTGAGAATTTTTCAAAATGTGTGCAAAATAAAATCTTCTCATTGTCTACTTAACTCAAATCATAGATCTTGCAAACAGTGCAAGTAGCTATACCTCTCTTTGTGTCCAGATTTTACTTAAGTGTATTTACAGAAGTTTTGGTAACTAGTATTGCGTTCCTTTTTTTGATTTTCTTTGTATTATATTTGTATATATATATATATATATATATATATATATAGTACATATTTATATTATATTTATATGTCTCTAACATAGAGCCTGACACAGAGCAAGAGTGCCGTGTATGTGTGTGTGTGGGTGTGTATACATATGCATGTGTGGAGAGGTGGGTTAGCAGCTTTGCATGCTTGAGGCTTTGAGTTTGATCCCTATTATTCTTAAAAAGACAAAACAAATGAAAACAGTGTTTTGTCCATTCTCTCTGCTTTCTCTATTACTCTTGCTCATCAAAAAGATAGATGCAGAAGTGATAAAATGGGTTCCTACTGGATTCAGGTAATTCTGGTAAGAGCTGAGATTTGAGCAATGTTTCTTACTTTAATATTCTAAATTAAAGACCTTTGAAAAGTATATTAATATAATATGAATATCCTTATTACCTGAACTATTATCCAAATATTTGCTATAACATTGTACAGAAATTTCTGTCAAAAAATGGCTGTCTACATTGAAAGTCTATTATGACAAGCTTATGCATATGTAACAGTAGAAATGTTTAAGATGTGAGTTCAGATAAAAAGATATAGAGTATTCTTCCATCATAACTCAGCAGTTTTCCTTCCAAGACTATATAATTATTTTCATAGGAAATGGAAAAAAATAATTTTTGAGCATAAGAAATCTAGGACATTCTGTATCTTAAAGGGGACACTGAATGGATACAATGTTATGAAAGAGTTGAATGCATAGAAGACATTAGCTTGGTCATACATATGTTCCTGTTTAGACTTTTTTCTACTTGTGAGAACATTTGGGACATTATATTGCTATCACTTCTAAAGCAATGCTAGCTATTTTATAACAGCTTATTGTTTTGATCAAGAACTGTTCTTAAGTTTCTTAAAAAGTTTGAAAAGTAGTGCTGTATGATCTGGATAAAAAATATAGTGAATAGTTAATCATCAACTTTGAATCTACTTAGATGCCACTTCTTCTAGCATTTGCCCTTCTTCCGTATCCAGTTAACAGCGTCAGGTTGAGCCTGATGTAAAGTTTCGAGACCTCCTTTGAATCTGGAGAAGTGGCAGTCGTTGACTATGTGGGTCATAGTCTGTCTGTAGCTGCAGGGGCAGTTCGGGTCATCTCTGGCTCCCCAGCGATGGAACATAGCGGCGCACCGGCCATGGCCTGTTCGATAGCGATTGAGGAGGGCCCAATCATAACGTGCTAGGTCAAAGCCAGGTTGACGCTTGCAGGGGTCTGTGATGAGGTGTTTGTTCTTTACCTCAGCTGACTGCCAACTCTGTTTCCAAGAGTCTGGAACAGAGAAGTTCAGTGTAGGCATAGGGGACCAGATTGGGTGACGAGACGTCAACCGTTGGATAGGGTGGGTGAAGATATCCGCGTATATTGGCAGGTCCGGTTGAGCGTAGACGTGGGAAATGAACTTAGATGATGCCGCATCCTGACGAATATCTGGCGGGGCGATGTTGCTAAGAATTGGCAGCCATGGAACCGGGGTGGAACGGATGGTTCCAGAAATTATCCTCATGGAGGAATATAATTTGGAATCGACCAAGTGGACATGGGGGCTACGGAACCATACTGGGGCACAGTATTCTGCAGTGGAATAGCATAATGCCAGAGATGATGATCGTAGTGTGGAAGCGCTCGCGCCCCATGAGGAGCTGGCCAGTCTTGCAATGATGTTATTCCTCGCACCCACCTTTGCTGCGGTTTTTATGAGATGTTCGTGAAATGACAGTGCAATTGAGAGTAACGCCAAGATAGACTGGCTGGGCTTCATGCCGGATTCTCGTACTGCCAAGCTGCACATTAAGCTCACGCGAGGCCAAGGCATGGTGTAGATGGAAAACAGATGATACCGTTTTTGCAGTGCTAGGGATTAGTCGCCATTTTTTAACAGTAATCAGATATCAGAGACATGTCTTTCGTGAGTGTTTCCTCGAGGATGTCGAACTTGGATGCCTGAGTTGCACAGCAGATGTCATCGGCATAGATGAACTCTCTTGAAGAAGTTTCTGGGAGGTCATTGATGTAAATATTAAATAGCGTAGGAGCCAGATGCCACTGATCTAAAGGATCAATATCTAAAGGAGATAAAAGAGCTTGATCATTGAGTTCCAGCTTCACAGTTCGAATTTTTTTGTGTAAAATGAACTCATTTGATGATCACGGGATATTTCTTAGTGATGAGCTCACAACAGATTCTCCCAGTGAATTATAGAAAAAAAAAATTGGCCAAGTAGGTAAAATATTTCCCCAAATCCAAATTTCTTGATAAAAATTTTACCTAAAAAAATAGATGTTACCCAGAATATTTACCAAAGAAGAGATCCAAAAGGCCAACAAAAAAATGAAAAAAATGGTCTAAGTCATTGATTGTCAAAGAAATGCAAATAAAGACAACAGTGAGATATCACTTCGCTCCTGTGAGAATGTCATACATCAGAAAAGATAGCAATAAATGCTGGAGAGGTTGTGGGGACAAAGAACCCTTCCTGCACTGCTGATGAGAATGCCAATTGATCTAAACCTTGTGAAGAGCAGTTTGGAAAACTCTCAGAAGGCTAGAAATGGACCTATTCTATGACTCTGTAATTCCTCTGCTGGGGATATATTCTAAGGACCCAAACAGACTCATCCTAAAACATCTGTGTATTTAGTGCAATTTGTAATAGCCAAAACCTGGAAGCAATGACAGGTGTCCCACAAAAGATGAATGGCTGAGCAAGTTGTGGTTGATATGCACAGTGGATTACTACTCAGCTATCAAAAATGGTGAATTCACCTTCACTTCATCCTGGATGGAGCTTGAACAAATCATGTTAAGTGATAACAGCCAGAAAGAAAGAATATGGGATGATATATATCACTCACAGAAGTTGAAAAGTAAGAACACAAAGTAGAATACAAAGTAGAACTTGGACTATAGGTGGTATATTGCATCAAAGTAAAAGACTCTGGGGTTGGGGGGAAGGTTCAGATCCTGGAATATGATGGCAGAGGAGGACCTAGTGGGGGCTGAGTGGAGATGGGGAAATCTGAGAAATGTTACACATGTACAAACTATTGTATCTTATTTCACTGTTGGTTGTAAACCATTAATTCCCCAATAAAGAAATAAAACAAACAGATGTTGTCTTAGCAGAAGATAAATAGAGCTCGTATACTAAACAACCAAAGATAAAGTAATATAAAATGTAAGTAACTTTTTAAGGTACTATTTAAAAAATGCATAATCCTATAAAGTCAAACACTCTAGGGCCCTAAAGCAAATGATGATGGGTAAATTATCTATTATATGATTTTCAAGTTCTAAAACTTTGGTCTATGAAGGAGGCTTTCAGTCGTTATTCAACAAGATGTAATTCCTGACAGTTCATTTCTAGAGATCTAAAGTCTTAAAAGAACAAACAGCTAGCTTGAGATGTCTTATTATTTTTTTTGTATCATATAGAAATAAGTTGATGAATCAAGTACTGCTGTGAAGACTGGATGATAAGCTAAGACATTTTTTTTGTCTTTCTTCCATTTCATCATGGATATCAGAACAATATTTCCATCCTTAATTCATTTTGCTGGTGACAACACCATCCCTTAGCAGAGGGAACTGTATACTCACAAGATACACACATTATAGAGGACAGAAAGAAAAATAAATGGCATAGGTGTGGGGGAAAAGGAAGCTTTCTACACTATTAGGCAGAAGGTAGATTAGTCTGACTCCTGTGGGAAACAGTCCAAAGTTTCCCCAGAACATTAGTGGTGGACAAAGTTTAGATGTATCATACTTATTTTCTTATTTAAGATCCATTTTATTTATTCATATAAGAGAGTTGGAGAGAGAAGAGAAGCCAGAGCACCACTTCAGTACATGTACTGTTGGGATCAACCAGGAGCTGGAGGTGTTTAGGACCTCTGTCTGCTAGTTGCACTAATTCCCCAGCTACACAGTAGACTCCCCCCCCCCCCCACCTCTAGAATATTCACTGGCTTCAAGTATCCAAGATTACACTGCTCAGGGTGACCTATTATGCTTTCTTCTTCCTATAAAGGATGAGAGACAGAGAGAGATAGAGGCAAAGAGAAGGACATCACAGTCCTGTTCTCTCTCTTGAGAAGTTTTCCCCTGTAAAGAGTGCTCCCATGTGGTGCCTGGGGATTGAAACCCCAGTTATTGAGCATGCTAAGGCATGTGCTCTACCAGTTGAACTATCCCCAGACCCCTCCATATCAGACATGTAAAAGGCTCATTATTTTAGTGTTACTCTTCAGTATAACAATTAGTATCTGAGTTCTGAAGTGAGAATTCCATTGAGTATTTTAAGTATTTTCTGTATACAGAGTACTATCTTACACCTTCAGTAAAAGGTGGACACAAATTTAATGAATAGAAATAATCCAACACAAGTGAGTGAATGCCAGAAAATATAAAATAAACTTTAAAACTAACTTCAGCTGGGAGGTAATTAAAAAAAAAACTTCAGCTGTAATAATTTAGAGAAAAGCATGAAAGTATCTTTCAGAGTAGAAATTTGCATGCATAAGTGCTTTGCTTTAGTAAAATCAATTTCTAATATGCACTGGGGGACAGAGACAAGTTCAAATATTAAAGATGTTCATTTTACATACTGTCCTCCAAAACCATGTTATGTATAGAACTGAAAAGAAAAACTGGAGGCCAGGTGGTGTCTCACCTGATAAAGTGTACATTCAAGATCTTGGTCCCCATCTGCACCGGAGAAGCTTCATGAATGGCATAGCAAGCTGCAAGTGTCTCTGTCTCGTCTACCTCCTCCCTCCTCTATTTCTTTCTTTTTCTTTTTTTTAAAATTTTTTCTATCTTTACTTACTTATTGGATAGTGACAGTCAGAAATCAAGAGGGAAGTGGGTGATAGAGAAGGGAGAGAGAGAGAGAGAGAGAGGGGAAGAGAGAGAGAGAGACTTGCAACACTGCTTCACCACTCATAAAGCTTTCCCCTTGCAGGTGGGGACCAGGGACTTGAACCAGAGTCCTTGCACATTGCCACATGTGCACCCAATTAGGTGTGCCACCACTCAGCCCCATCCCTTTTCTATCTCTCTATCTCTAGCATAAGGAAAAAATAGTCACTGAGAGCAGTGATGTCATTGTGTAGGCACCTATCCATTAATATAACTGGGGGGAGAGAGAGAAACATAACAAAACATATTTGAAAAATGGCATAACTTATCAAAATTATGACAGTTAATATTCCATATTTAATATTTATTTTCAACAAAATGAGTTCAGGCTAGAAAGGTAGCATACCTTTATTATTCAAAAAGACTTTCATTCCTCAGACTCATAATATCCCTAGGACCACCATAAACCAGAGCTGAGCAGTGCTTTGGTAAAAATCAATTAGTCGATTGATCGATCAATCAATCAAATAAATTAGAGCAATAATTTCCAATAAGTAATTTGGCAACTGTATACCATAGAAGATGATTCTGGGGAGATGCTTCAAGTGTTTTCCAGTGATACTATCTTCATCAAATAATAAACACCTTATCTAAAGAGTTGTTTAGTATTTTTTTGCCTCCTGGGTTATCACTGGGGTTCAGTGCCTACGCTACTAATCCACAGCTCCTGGCAGTTATTTTTTCCATTTTATTGGATAGGACAGAGGAAAATTGAGAGGAGAGGAAGATAGAGAGGGGGAGGGAAAGACACATGTAGACTTGCTTCACCACTTGTGACTTGACCCCCCTGCAGGTGGGGAGCCAGGGACTAGAACCAGGATCCTTGCACTTTATACTGTGTGCACTTAACCCAGTGTGCCACCTCCTGGCCCCCCTTCTTCCTTTTCTTTTTCTTTTCTAGTTAGGATGTTGTTTCATTATTAAGATTTTAAAGTATGCTTGATTATATATTTGCTAATTTATTTCAATATGCTTTAAAATAAAAAAATGTCTATGAAGATATCTCAAGTGGATGAAAATAGGACTTGAGTGCCAGCATCCCCAGGGGTCCTAGGTTGTTTTTTAAATATATATTCATTTTCCCTTTTTGTTGCCCTTGTTGTTTTTCATTGTTGTAGTTGTTGTCGTCGTCCATTGTTAGGACAGAGAGAAATGGAGAGAGGAGGGGAAGACAGAGAGGGGGACAGAAAGATACCTGCAGACCTGCTTCATGGCCTGTGAAGCAACTCCGAGCTGGGGGCACGAACTGGGATCCTTAACACTAGTCCTTGCGCTTTGTGCCTCGTGCGCTTAACCCTCTGTGCTACCGCCCGACTCCCGGGTCCTAGATTTAATGTGCAGGATCATAATATGACAAACCGAGAAATGTTCTAATCTCTCTCTCTCTCTTTCTCTCCTTCTTTCCCTGTCTCTCTGTCTCTCTCTCCCCCCCTTCATTTTCTCTCTCCTCTCTCTTTTATTAAACACATAAATGAAATAATTAAAGAAATAATGGAATCTAAAAGATGGTGATCAAATCACAAGTTTCATAGAAACTTGAATGCAGTTGGTATTATTAAGAATAAAGAGAAAACAGTGACATAAAGACATTTTTTTCCCCTCCAGGGTTATTGCTGGGCTTGGTGCCTGCACCATGAATCCACCACTCCTGGAGGCCAGTTTTTTCCCCCTTGTTGTTGTAGCCTCGTTGTGGTTATTATTACTCCCATTGTTGACGCTATTCGTTGTTGGATAGGACAGAGAAATGGAGAGAGGAAGGGAAGACAGAGAGGGGGAGAGAAAGATAGACACCTGCAGACCTGCTTCACCGCCTGTGAAGCGACTCCCCTGCAGGTGGGGAGCCAGGGGCTCGAACCGGGATCCTTGCGCCGGTCCTTGCGCTTTGCACCACGTGCGCTTAACCCATTGTGCCATCGCCCGACCCCCGACATAAAGACATTTTATTGGCCATTATGTTTCTGGATATGGTGAATATTTTCTGTCATTTAAATATTTAGGTATAAAAGAACATTTAACTTTTTTGTCATTTAAATATTTATGAAAGGGCTGCTTGTGATAGTCATAAATATAATCCATTCTCTGCGATAATGCCGTAGGCCAATAACTGGCATACTTGATTGAGTACTAATATCTCACATGGTGTGGTTTTAAGGTGAGTAAATGATTGCTACCCTGCAGCCAAAGGATACAAAGTGGTTTTTATTAATTTGTTTCTCAGGTTATCATCTGTACTATATAAAGTGGGATTTCTCAGCTCTTTACAGAAGTTGTATTTTTCAGCTTAGATATCAGTAAGGCATAAAAGTTTGCAAGTTCCTTTGGCATTTGGTCTAAATTCATGCTGTTTTAATTGCTCACGTATTCTAGAAAGGCAAATATCTGTATTTTGTTCTAGTGTGTGTGTTGATAGCCAAAGTCACAAGAATATCACAATTGTGGGATCTCTCTTTTCATACGTACACAGAGTTTGCTTATTTACATATATGTTCCCAAACTATATCCTAGATAAAATTGGAAAGCAAAATTTTTGAAAAATAGAATGGCTTCTACTCAGTTTTTATAACTGATATTCTATGATTAATATATAAACTTTAAATATAAAATTTAGTGTAAGACATAATGATGTTTTAGAAGTCTAGAGCCTAAAAATATGTCTGAATAAGTAATTTTATAGTTTGATTACTTCTACATCCCTGTTCTGTAGAATTTTACATTTCTTGATTTGAGGTATCATTTTTTTCAGCAGGTATTTATTAATTACCTTTTATATGCCAACCATTATGCTAGTTGTTGAGTTTATAAACTTACTGAGGCTTCCTTTTGGCATTTACAGCCTAGTGGGAAATGTAGGGCAACAGCAAGGAATTAAGTCACTGCTTCCAAAAGTTGGATTAGGACTATAGGGATTTAGGGAGTATTATGTTTAGTGAAATAGGTCAACTGAGAAAAAACAAAACAAAAAACAAAACAAAACAAAACACCTTATCATTTCACTCCTGTTGGAGAGGCAGAGAAAAATAAATAAGCAAACAAAAGTTTACACTATCCACGTTAAGTTGTGATGAGTTAGAAGTTATTCAAGCAGAGGAAGATAGGGAAGAGATGAGTGTACTTTCCAATGGGATTATAAGGCATTTGAAAGATCTGTAAACTAAAGAGACAGAATATAGATTTGGAAAACACAAATCATTTTAACTGAAATACAGCCTCAGAAAGGTTGTGAACTTACAGAGAGTTGTGAGAGCCTCAGTGAGAGAAAAAGTAGGAAGAAAGCTGATCCCCTAAAGTCTCATAAAACATCTCAGAGAATTGGAGCATTCCTATAATAGTAAAGTAAACCTAAGGGTACTGGTACAAACATCAAATCATCTATGTCTCTTCCCTCTTTTTCCTCTTTTTTAACATCATTATAATAATTCTTTTTCCTGAATTACTTTACGTTGTACCAGCTTACATTTCTACTCGCAATATTCAAAACTCATCATTCTGAAATTACTACTTATCAAAGTACTGATATGTCCTATGGATTTTGTAAATATATTCCCAGACAGGTACTCATTCAGGATGCAAATCAAATTACTGTTCTACACAATCAAGTAATTACTGAACCTGACTGGTTCTATATTTGTCTTTGAATTATATCTACTTTTCACTATCCTTACTACCTTTATGCTCTGCTCCTGATGTCTGAATAATAACTAGACTTCTTAACTAAGACCCCTTTCCAGATTAGCTTTTATCCGGAACATTCTGCAGCTGCATACTGAGTGGTCATTATATAATTCAGAAATTTTCTACATAATAGCTGTAGAATGCAGAGGCAAGACCAGACATTCATACAGATCTAAATGTGATTTCCATTTATAATTAATGGAAATTTTATGATCTCATAGTTCCTTGATTTTTTATTTTAAATATATATTTTACTCATTTTAATGAAAGATACAGAGAGAAAGATAGAGACCAGAGCACTGCTCAGCTTTGGCTTATGGTGGTGTAGTAGCTAGATTTTGGTACCTCAGAGCCTCAGGCATGAAAGTCTTTTGTATGGCTTTTATGCTGTTCCCCTGGTTGCTTATTGATTTCTTTTTTAAGTGAAATAAACCAGAAGGAGAAAAGGAGATACTAGATGGTCTCACTCATAGTTAGACCTAAGAAACAGATGAATTAAAAATATAAGGTGAAACATTGATAAATCCATGCTCTATTTTAGCAGATCTGAGGACAAGAAATGGGGGATTGGGTGGGCGCTAAAGAGACACTGTGGCTAGGTACCCTATGGTAGCATGAGATGGCACTTTGATGATGGGTGAAATGGGTTGGCAGCCATTTTAGGAAGATGTGAAATTGTACTCCTGTGACAATAGTATTCTTGTAAAACAACATTTCATCAATAAAATAAATAAAAACATGGAATAAGGAGAGGTGATATCTACATCAAATTAAAAAGCTTCTGCGTAGCAAAAGAAGTCAAACAGAGACCTCCCACAGATTGGGAGAAGGTCTTTACATACATACATCAGACAAGAGGTTAATAATCAAAATATATAAAGAGCTCACCAAACTTAACAAGAAAACAAATAACCCCATCCCAAATGGGGAGAGGATAGGACAGAATATTCTCCAAAAGGCCAATAAACATATGAAAAAATACTCCAAGTCATTGATTGTCAGAGAAATGCAAATAAAGATTCAGGTCCTGGAACATGATGGCAGAGGAGGACCTAGTGGGGGTTGAATTGTTATGTGGAAAACTAGGAAATGTTATGCATGTGCAAACTATTGTATTTTACTATCAACTGTAAACCATTAATCCCCAATAAAGAAATTTAAAAAGGAGAAGTAATATAAAAATGGAAAGACAAGGTGCAGAAGCAAGTTTGTAACTAGACTACCATTTTCTGAGAGTCAAGCAGATAGGTGATAGTAAGCAGGTAGCAGGCTATAGAGTGTAAGCTTGGGTGTAGAGATGTAGATGTAAAGTCTGGAATAGATAGAACTTCACTGGATATCTCTTTAAGAATAAAATTACTGGTAATAATTAATAATAATAAATAATTGTAATGAAATGAATGGATAGAGACAGAAGATATAAAGGAGAGATATTGATCAGTGCATATGATCCTAATATTGCTCTCCTCGTTGAAAAATATTACAGAATATATAAATTCTGGGAATTCATGGCAGAACAACCTCCTTTTAAATTTTTAATTAAATATTCAAGTATTTATTTTAGCAATAATCATTGAGTTGACCAGTAGTTTAAACCAGAAGTGGTTAGGAGTACTTCCTGTAAATCTTACCTGTTGAGAATGTATGAAATTCAAGAGAAGGGCAACTTAGTTTTCTTGAATATTTTGCACCTCATTAAGGACTAGCTATAAATGTAACCAGTTTTTCTTTTACAAGAAAAATAGTATATTTCATAATAATTCTTTGACTTCCCTAAGTCCTACAGATCTTAAAATTCATAATGCATTTTGAAAGATAATTAGAAATAAAAAGTTAGTACTTGAGTCATTATATTTTCACAAAATAATGTACACAGAGTTTCTAAGGTAATGCATTTTATTCACTTGTTTATTCACAATTGTAGAATAGCTATTACTTTTCTGGATGCTTTAAACATAAAAGAAAATTTCGGGTCCTTGTGAGTTTACAAATTAAGTTAGTATAAATATACATGAAAATTATGAGTAATTAATTCTTAATTTGGATGAAGATTAGTTCAGAAAGAGGAAATAACAGAAACCTGGAACTATGAGGTAATAATTTGTTTCCCACCAGGGTTATTGTTGAGACTTGATGCCTGCACAGGATGGATCCACCACTCCTGGATCCTCCTTTCATGAGGAAGAGACAAGCGTTGGCTTTTACTAATGTTATATTACTTGGAAGCTATGAATTTACACTCAAATGTGGAGACTGATGTAGGAAATGTGCTTAAAATTATGAATCATCAAAAGGCACAGAAAGTGTGAACTTGCCTGAAGATCCTCAAGATATTTTCTGTGCAGATGTTGCATTGATAAATGATGCATCATTTACATCTCATTTAATGAAATAACAAGTACTACGAAAACTTTTGAAAATCATCATATTAGAAAAAATAAACAGACTTGGGGAGGGGATGGGATACGGAGGTCTGGTGGTGGGAATTGTGTGAAGTACCCCTCTTATCCTATGGTTTTGTCAATGTTTCCTTTTTATAAATAAGTTAAAAAAACAACTTTGTGTCATTTTGAATTTGGTATACTTTACTGAGTACCTGCTGGGTACATATCCTTGATGAAATAAATCAGACACTTTATAGATGCAAAAGAGGATGAAATTTAACGTGCTACCAAAATGGTTGTCAGATGATCATTATAATCACTATGAATGTCACTATGTACTTTTCTTTTTATATATTTATCTCTTATAAGCATCTAGATTTAACATTATGTACTTTTGCTTTTATATGTTTATCTCTTTTAAGCATCTAGATTTAACATTAGAAGAAATTCTCCAATATTCACTTAATTTTCTTTAAATGCACATTTAATATGGATTTATGAAAGGCCAAGTTGGGCAACCTAGAAGGTGGTACAGTGGATGAGGTAGGTGGCTGGACTTTCATGAATCAAGTTAAGTTAGTTCCCTGGCAGTGCATATGTCAGAGTGATTCTCTGATATTCCTTCATTCCCTGTCTTTCTCCAAGTTGGTAGCTATTATAGATAAGAAAAACTGAGGGAAAGTCTGTACTTTGAAACAATATTGTTAGCATCTTAGCAAGTTTCCCTAAACATAAAAGGCAATACCTTTCAATACCCTTCTAGGTAAAAAATTGCACCCAAGTTCAAAAGTTAAGGCCTTTATTTTTATTTTTATTTTTAAGACACCTGCAGACCTGATTCACCACCTGTGAAGTGATTCCCCTGCAGGTGGGGAGCCGGGGGCTTAAACCCGGATCCTTACTCTGGTCCTTGCGCTTTGCGCCACATGCACCTAACCTGCTGTGCTACTGCCCGACTCCTGACATTTTTTTTTGATGGGGCTCAGTGTGCATCCTATGAACCCACTGCTCCTGGCAGCTCTTATTTATTTAGTTTTCTTCTTTTTCCTTTTTCTTTATTTTAAATAGGACAGAGTGAAATTGAGAGTGAGGGAGAGATAGATAGATAGATAGATAGATAGAGTCTGATTTGCAGTCCTACTTTATTGCTTTTAAGCCTCACCACTGCTGATGGGGTTCATACCTGGTTCTTTGCACATGGTAATGTGAGCGCTCAACCAGGTGCAGAACAGCCCAACCTCCCATGTTGAAGTCTTTATTCAAATCTATTGGAAGTGAAGAAAAAGAATTAACTGCTTAAACAACATTTAGAAGTGTTTTCCAGTGTTAAATGAGCTAAGTAGAATAGTAAGGGAAGATATTGAAGAGGAGATTGGTCATTATAAGTAGATAATCTATTTGCTAACTGGTACCTGAGCAAGTTAGAATATTCCACTCTTTCAAAGAGACTGGGCAGTTGGGTGCTCTTCCTTAGATGGTTATATATGAAATGAATTGTTTTCTTGGTTTCTGAGGAAGACATTACTGGGTTGTAAAAATGGCAAGAGAATAGAAGATTTACTATCCCAAAGGGACTTACAGAAAGAATATTTTCTGTAAGTTTGTTTTATTAATTTTTATTTATAAGAAGGAAATGCTAGGGCTGGGCAGTAGCACAACGGGTTAAGTGTAGGTGGCACAAAGCACAAGGACCGGCGTAAGGATCCTGGTTCAAGCCCCCACCTGCAGGGGAGTCTCTTCACAAGTGTTAAATCAGGTCTGCAGGTATTTATCTTTCTCTACAGCTCCCTGTCTTCCCCTTCTCTTTCCATTTTCTCTCTGTTCTATCCAACAACAGCTATAATAACAGCAACAACCACAACAAGGGCAACAAGGACAACAAAAATGGGAAAAATAGCCTCCAGGAGCAGTGGATTCGTAGTGCTGGCACCAAACCCCAGTGATAACCCTAGAGACAAATAAATAAATAAATAAATAAATAAATACTGACAAAGCCATAGCATAACAAGGGTACAACTCCACACAGTTCCCACCACCAGAACTCTGTATCCCATCCCCTCCCCTGATAGCTTTTGTATTCTTTATCCCTCTGGTAGTATGGCCCCAGGGTCATTGTGGGATGCAGAAGGTGGATGGTCTGGCTTCTATAATTGCTTCGCCGCTGAACATGGGCCTTAGCAGGTTGGTCCATACTCCCAGCCTGTCTCTCTCTTTCCCTAGTGGGGCATGGCTCTGGGGAAGCAGGGCTCCAGGACACATAGGCGGGGTCGTCTGTCCAGGGAAGTCCGTTTGGCATTATGGTAGCATCTGGAACCTGGTGGCTGAAAAAAGAGCGTATAAGCCAAGCCATTTGTTGACTAATAATGAACCTAAAGGCTGTAATATTGCAGATGAAGATTTGGAGTCTCCGTTTTGAAGAGAACTAGTAGGCCTATTTTAGTTATATTTCAAAGAGTCCATGACTATACTAGTTTTTCCCTGAGGCTAACCTCTCATATGCAGGTGGACCCACGTAATTGTCCAGGGAGATTATGTCATGGCTGGAAAAAGGGCTAGAGCTGGATTGGGGAAGAAAGTAGCTCCCAAATATGGGAAAGTTGTATAAATATTGTTAACTGTAAGTTTTCTAAGGAGAATGCTTTAATTAAAGAGAAGCTAAGGGCCTGGAATTAGTAAGAAGCCTATTTAAAGTTGAGTTTAGTTGGGTAGGTAAGACAGTGGTACAGTATAGGACTTGCAGATGAGAGGTCCCAGATTCAACTCAGTGTGCTGTGATCTCCCCCATAGACTAAATAAGCAGAGTGGGAATAACAAGATGTTGTGTTCATTAATATTTCATACATATTAAGTTATACCATATACACTGACAATATTGGATATACAGAAACAATAGCTGACTCAATCTTTGATTCTGGAATCTAACATTTTTACATGTTACTTTTATACTGTATAATGCATATAGATCTGTATTTTTTTTATCTTCCCCCTTTCATTCTAAAAAGGATTTGGGGAAGACTTTATGTTTGTACATAAATATTATATGCACATGAGTATATGTGTGTATGTGTTTATTTGAAAAAAGTTTAAAATTGAAGCTGGCAAAAAAAAGAAAAAGAAAATGTTTGCATAAGAAAGCACACCACAAGGTTTTCAAGAGTTCTTGAAAATGCCTCAAATGTGTGTCAGAATGTACTATAAATCAAAGCAAGTAGAGGCATGTAGTAAGCTGCAACAGTGTCTCCCACAGGATAAAAACAAACCAGAAATTTAGGATAGTAGTTTTCCTTGTGTTGAAACCTGACGGAATTTTTCCTTTGAGCTTTCATAAGAGCAGCACTTTTATGTTGGCAAATATTTCACTAAACTAATAACTGGTTTTTAAAGGCCTGGTTTTTGCTTCTTTACTTATTGTCTTCCTGAATAATATTTCTCATTGCAAACTTGGCAATGATTCAAAGGTACCTTGGGAAAAAAATAATTTGTTTAGGAAATAAAAATGTCCAAAAACATTGCTCTTTAAGGATAGAATTAAGACTATTTAAAAGAATGGGTTGACCAGACAATATTACATACATATTCCTTTTTAAAAAAAAAAATTTATTTATTCTCTTTTGTTGCCCTTGTTGTTTTATTGTTGTAGTTATTGATGTCATCCTTGTTGGATAGGACAGAGAGAAATGGAGAGAGGAGGGGAAGACAGAGAGGGGGAGAGAAAGAGAGACACCTGCAGACCTGCTTCACCACTTGTGAAATGACTCACCTGCAGGTGGGGAGCCGGGGGCTCGAACCAGCATATTCCTTTTTTGATAATGGAGCCTTTACTAAGAATCTAGCAGTGAGAGACTGGAATACAGTTTACCTAGTAGAGCAGGTACATATATTGGACCCTGGCACAACATAGAAGCACTGTGTCACCAGTGGAAGCTCCACATTTGGTAATGTTCTCTCTGAGAGGTTTTGAAAAAAGAAATGAGAAAGTCTATTCAGCCACACACAAGGCCCAGATGCTTTGGGGGAATAAGATAAAAATTTAAAAATCTTTAAAAACCTTTCTGTTTTTAAAAAAAGTTGTTTTAGTTAAAATAATACCGACTTATAAAATTTCAGGTATTATTATTATTATTTGCCTCCAGGGTTATTTCTGGGGCTTTTTCTGCCAGCACTACAAGTCCACTGCTCCTGGTGGCCATTTTTTCCATTTTATTGGATAGGACAGAAAGAAATTGAGAGAGAAGGGGGGGATGTAGAAGGAGAAGAAAGAGAGACTCCTGCAGACCTGCTTCACCTTGTGAAGTGTCTCCTCCTGCAGGCTGGGAGCTGGGGCTGGAACCTTGATCCTTGCGCAGGTCCTTGAGCTTCATACTGTGTGTGCTTAACTGGATGTGCAAGCACCTGCCTCATTATTATCATTATGATTATTATAATAGAGAAACAGAATAAAAGAGAGCACAACACCAAAGCTTAGTGCAATGGTGTCCAGACTTACTTTTTCAAAAAATTTTTAATTTACTTATTACTGTTTAGTGACAAGAGGGAAATTGAGAGGGTTGGAGAGATAGGGGCAGAACAAGACAGAGACACCTGCAACCTTGCTTCACCACTTGTGAAGCTTTCCTCCTGCAGGTGGGGACCAGGGGCTTGAACCCAGGTCCTTGTGCACTGTAATATATGTGCTTAACCAAGTGTGCTACTGCCTGGTTCCCCATGGTGTCCAGACTTAAACCTGGCTCAGCACTCATGGCACAGCCATTCACTATTCAAATGAGCTATCTCACTGGTCCTATCAAAAATTAGTATGTGGATATACTACAATTGAAGTTTACAACTGAAAGTTCAATTTTATGCTTTACCAATATAATTATCCCTCCTTTTGCCACATTTACTGTCCTTTAGCCCCCTTACTGTTCCATTCTAGTAGCCAGTAATTAGTCACAGACTAGGAAAAACTTTATTTTTGTTTTATTAAGTGTATCTATTTGTTTTCTCTATGTTCTACCTATGAGTGAAATTATATGGTGTTTGTCTTTCTCCATTTGACTTGTTTCATTATAATACCCTCTAAGTTCATTCATGTTGTTGCAGGTTGTAGGATTTTAGACTTCTTTAAATTTTAAGTATTTATTTTTAATTTATTGTGGATAGAGGCAGATAAATTGAGATGTAAGAGGGAGAAGGAGAGGAGAGGAGAGGAGAGGAGAGGAGAGGAGAGGAGAGGAGAGGAGAGGAGAGGAGAGGAGAGGAGAGGAGAGGAAGGGAGGGAGAGAGAGAGAGAGAGAGAATGCACTAGAGCTGTAGCCCTGCTTTACTGAGTGTGAAGCTTCTCTCCAGCAGGTGGGAACTTGTGGCTTGCACATTGTTACATGAGTACTCTACCAGGTGTGCCACTGCCCAGTCCCTAGATTTATTTCTTTGCTTCCCCCCCCCATTTGTTGCCCTTTTTTTATTTGTAGTTATTATTGTTGTTGTTATTGATGTCGTCATTGTTGAATAGGACAGAGAGAAATGGAGAGAGGAGGGGAAAACAGAGAGGGGGAGAGAAAGATAGACACCTGCAGACCTGCTTCACCACCTGTGAAGAAACTCCCCTGCAGGTGGGGAGCCGGGGGCTCCAACTGGTATCTTCACTCTGCTCCTTGTGTTTGGTGCCATGTGCCCTTAACCCGCTGCCCTACTGCCTGACTCCCCTAGATTTACTACTTCTTCTTCTTCTTCTTCTTCTTCTTCTTCTTCTTCTTCTTCTTCTTCTTCTTCTTCTTCTTCTTCTTCTTCTTCTTCTTCTTCTTCTTCTTCTTCTTTCTTCCTCTTCCTCCTCCTCCTCCTCCTCCTCCTCCTCCTCCTCCTCCTCCTCCTCTTCTTCTTCTTCTTCTTCTTCTTCTTCTTCTTCTTCTTTTTTTGATTTACTTCTTTATTCACTTGTCTGTGAATGAGTACTTAAGATAGTTTCCAGCTTTTGGTTACTCTAAGTAATGTCTCGATAAACGTGGTGATGGGGAGGTACATATATTGATCTTTTCCCCTTCTGCAGGGGAAAAGCTTCATGAGTGGTGAAGTAGGGCTATAGGTGTCTCTGTTTCTTTCCCTGTTAGTCCTCCTTTCTCAATTTCTCTCTGTCTCTATTTAATAAACAAACAAAAAAATAAAGACTAGTTGTATCAGGAATAGAATTTCACATCTCCCCAATATATGCATTTGCACATCTCTGCTACCTCCAAAGTGCCTCCCCCCCTTTTTTTCTCCTTTTTTTTTTAGTGTGATTAATGATTTAAAATGTATTCTTTGACACATGGGTGTCATTTCATTATGTACCAGGACCCCTCAAGTTCTCTTCTACTCCTGTCTCCTCTACCTTTACCAAATCATTTGCTTTGATAAAATACATCTTGTTCAGTCCACATTTCACTTTGTGCCTTCCCTCCTTGTCCCCATTTATTAAGTCCCACTTATAAGTGAGATCATTCGGTATGTGTCATTCTCCTTTTGGCTTATCTTGCTTAACATGATGTCTTCAAGCTCCATACAAAACAATGCAAGGGTCCCTCCACCTTTAAATGCTTCCTGTTAGAAATGCCAGATCTGCAAGCATATAATAAGGGTTCATTTATGCTTTGATCCCCCCCCTTTACTTTCTTAAATCCCACATATGGATGTAATGTCCAGCTAAAACCGACTTTTCTTCTCTCCTGATAGAAATATAATATTCTTTTCTAAATTAAAAAAATTTGTTAGTGAGTTAATAATCTTTATTTATTGGTTAGAGATAGAAATCAGGAGAGAAGGGAGATAATAGAGGAGAGAGACAGAGACAGACACCTGAAGCCTTGCTTCACCACTTGTGAAGCTTTCTCCCTGCAGGTAGAGACAGGGGACTTGAACCTGGGTCCTTGTGCATAGTAATATGCACTATACCAGGTATGTCAGCCCCAGGTTCTCTATTTTCATCCCTCTGGGAGTATGGGCCAAAATTCTATATGGGGTACAGAAGCATATACTAATAAATAATGTAGTTTATTGTTTGGCATTTTACTGCCTAGAACAATCCCTATATTTTCCAGTCTCCTCGAGGGTAAGAATAACTGTGTGATTGAGTTCGTGTCTATGAAATGTGAGCAGACATGTCATGTGTAAATTGTAGGCAGCGTTTTCTTCCCCTCTTCCTTTTGTCTGCTGGTGGTCATGCAGAGAGAGGCAATTTATGGCATTCAAAAGGTTCTTGAGTTACGAAGGACAACAGTTTTTTTCTTTTTTTGAGAATGGTGGAAAAATAAAGAAGTTCATTTCCTTATGTCCATTGAATTGCCATTTTTGCCTTGAATTTGCTTGCACAAGAGAAAAGTAAACGCTGTATTTTGTAAATCACCCTGACTTTTGTTTGTTTGTTTTTAATTTAAAGTCTAATATAATAGTAGCAGTTTGGAGCACATTTTATTTAAATTCTTAACAATTCTCAAATACCAAGTAAGAAGCCCCTTTTCTTTATTTTTGTAATAATAATAGTTATTTTTAATATTATTTTTAAAATTTGATTGCCTATATTTATTGGATAGAGACAGCTAGAGTGTAAGGGGAGGTAGTGAGGTAGAAGGAGAGAGAGAGAGAGAGAGAGAGAGAGAGAGAGAGAGACCTGCAGACCTGCTTCACCATTCCCAAAGCTTTCCCTCTGCAGAGGGGAACTGGAGGTTTGAGTTTGGTTCCTTGCACAATATAACATATACACACTCAACCAGGTGTGCCACCACTCTGGCCCCAGAAGCCCCTTTTCTATGTTCTTGTTCTGTGTGAACTTTTATTAGAACATTTGCCTTCTGCTACTGCAATTATCTCTTTTATACATAATATATTCTTTGAGGGCAGGAAAAATGCCTTACTCATGTGCCCCTCATCTTTAAGCCTGATGTATTATGTAAGATACTGTTGTGTATAGTTTATGATCACAAGAGCATATTTAATTGAATAGTGCTAGATTAATTGACTAATTCTCATATTACCCTAAGAAAAACTTTTGTTAATGATCATAAAACACTGTATAATCGGTGACAAGAAAAAGTGTATGGACATTTTTGTTGTTTAAATGCTCATTGACTCATTCACCACATGCGCCTCACTATAAATGTTTGAGAACTCAGGTATCATGGGTGATTGTTTTGGTTAAAATGGTTACATTTATGTCAAGGCATTTTCTTCCATTAGGCAGGATCTCTGTTCTGGTCATTATAGTATCAATTTAAATTTATCAGTAGTTTATCATATATTTTAAGAAAATTTATTTTCTTGGGGGTCAAGTGATTGAGTGCACACATGACAATGCTAAGGACCCATGTCCAAGCCCCCAGTTTCCACCTACTAGGGAAAGCTTCACAAGCAGTGAACCAGGTCTGTCTCTCCCTCTCTCTCTCTCTCTCTCTCCCTCCCTCCCTTCCTTCCTTCTTCCTTTCTTCCTTTTTCTCCTCTCCTCTCCTCTCCTCTCCTCTCCTCTCCTCTCCTCTCCTCTCCTCTCCTCTCCTCTCCTCTCCTCTCCCCTCCCCTCCCCTCCCCTCCCCTCCCCTCCCCTCCCCTCCCCTCTCCCCTCCCCTCCCCTCCCCTCCCCTCCTCTCCTCTCCCCTCCCCTCCCCTCCCCTCCCCTCCCCTCTCCTCTCCCCTCCCCTCCCCTCCCCTCCCCTCCCCTCCTCCCCTCCTCCCCTCCCCTCCTCCCCTCCTCCCCTCCCCTCCTCCCCTCCTCCCCTCCTCCCCTCCCCTCCCCTCTTCCCTCCCTCCCCCTCCCCTCCCCTCCCTGTCTCCTCTCCCCTCCCCTCCCCTCCCCTCCCTTCTCCTATCTCTTCCTGCTCTTTGCCCCCAGGGTTATCAATAGAGATCCATGCCTGCACTATGGGTCTTCTGTTCCTGGTGGCCATTTCTTTCTCATTGTTGTTGTTGGATGGGACAGAGAAATTGAGAAAGAAGGGGAAGACAGGAAGAGAGAAAGACACTTGCACACCTGCTTCATTGCTTATGAAGCAACCCCCCTCTCCCGCAGGTGGAGAGCCAAGGGCTTAAACTGGAATCCTTGCGTGGGTGCTTGCACTTTGTATTATGTGCACTTAACCTGGTGTGTTAACAGCCCAGCCTGCCTCTCTCTTTTTAAAATTATTATTTATTTATTTAATTTAATAATAATTTTATTTATTGGATAGAGAAAACAAGAAATCAAGAGGAGAAGGGGGGATAGAGAGGGAGAGAGACAGACAGACACCTGCAGCCCTGCTCCACCATTCATGAAGCTTTCCCCCTTCAGGTGGACACCAGCTGGGGACTAGAACCTGGGTCCTTGCACACTGTAACATGTGCACTCAACCAGGTGCGTCATGACCTGGTCTTCTTTTAACTCCTTATTTCCTCTAAATTTCACTCTGGTATCTCTATTCTGAGTAGATAACATTTTAAAAAACTAAACAAAATTATTTTCTTTTGTGTGTCATATCAGAACAGAACAGTTAAACTGTTTGAAATAAATCTGTAAAATAAAATGTGCCTATATGCCAGCTACTATAGATATCACTTTATTCCTTTTTCTTTCTAGATCTGTCCAAACCGAGTAACTAAGTGAATTGTACATCAACCTGGCAGCAAAGTTCTTATTCCCAGCAGCCTTTTCAAGCTGACTTGCTCATTGCTTATTCTGAAAATAAGAAAAAAAAATCACTTCTTAGAACTCCTTCTTAAATTGCTACAATGTCTGTTACTAATTTATCATGGTAAGTAAAATATTTTCTAGCCTTCAGTGCAAATACATGTATATACCATGAAGCCCTAATTTGTGAGACTATTATATAATAGAAGTTGGATCATAGAAAGAATTTGAAAACTCTCCTTTGCAGAGATTGATGTTCTGTGCTAGGTTGTGGAGGTCATGCTACAATATAGAGTGACACTGTGCTATCTGGGGATAGTGTGTACTAGTTCACACAGACAGGATGGAGGCACTACTGGAGCCTAGCGTTAGTGAGGATGGCTGCTAACAACGGCCATGGTGTGATATGGCCATTTCATTGACGGCTATCAAAAACACGGTGGCTATGTGATGATTATAGCCTAATTGTTCAGTTCTACACCTGGAACTGATAGTATCTGGTCTAACATTTGAGCCCTTGATCCACTTGGAATTTACTTTTGTGTTTGGTGAAATAAAGTGGTTCAATTTCATTCTTCTGCATATTTCAACCCATTTTTTTCCAACATCACATGTTAAAGAGACTCTGCTTTCCCCACTTAATAGGCTGGGCACCTTTGTCAAAGATTAGATGTTCATATGTGTGGGCTTACTTCTAGGCTCTCAATTCTATTCCACTGGTCAGTGTATTCATTCATATTCCAGGACCAAGCAGTTTTGATGACAATGGCCCTATAATACAACTTGGAATCTGGGAGTGTGATGCCTCCAGTTCTGTTATTCTCAAGATTGTTTTGGCAATTCTGGGTCTTTTCTGGTTCCAGATAAACATTTGTAGCAGTTGTTTTATTCTCCTATAAAATGTAGTTGGGATCTTGATGGGGATAGCATTAAATTTGTATATGGCTTTGGTTAGTATATTCATTTTAATGATGTTAATTCTTCCAACCGACCATGGAATATCTTTCCACTTCTTTCTTTCTTTTTCTATTTCCTTGAAGAATGATTAATAATTTTCAGTGCACAAATCTTTCACTACTTTGGTTAGGTTTATTCCTAGATATTTTATTGTTTTGTTGCTATAGTTACAGGAATTGATTTATAGTTACAGTTTCTGGATTTCAACTTCTTCTATCTTTGTGTTTGCATAGAGGAATGTCAATGACTTTTGAATGTTAATTTTGTAGCCTGACACCTTACTGTATTGCCTGATGATTTCCAAAAGCTTCTTGCTGGATTCTTTAGGTTTTTCTGTGTATACTATCATGTCATCTGCAAATTGGAAGAGTTTGACTTCTTCTCTTCCAGTCTGTATCCCTTTAATTCCTTGCTCCTGCCTGACTGCTATGGCAAGAACTTTAAACACTATGTTGAATAATAATGGTGACAGTGGCCAGCCCTGTCTAGTACCTGATCTGAGGGGAAATGCTTCCAGCTTTTCACCATTTAGCATGATGTTGGCTGTAGGTTTACTATATATAGACTCTACTATCTTGAGGAGTTTTCCATCTATTCCCACTTTTTGTAGCATTTTTATCATAAAGTGATGTTGTATTTTGTTAAAGGCTTTCTCTACATCTATTGATATGACCATGTGGTTTTCATTCTTGCTGTTATTGATGTGGTGGATCATGTTGATTCATTTATATATATTAAACCAACCTTGCATCCCTAGGATAAACCCCACTTGGCTATGATGAACAATATTTTTAATATACTGCTTTACCCAGTTGGCTAGAATTTTGTTCAATATTTTAGCATCGATGTTCACCAGAGATATTGATCTGTAGTTTTCTTTTTTGGTTGTGTCCCTATCTGCTTTTGGCATCAAAGTGATATTGACTTCATAGAAGCTGGAAGGGAGTATTCCAGTGTCTTCAGTCTTCTGGAAGACTTTTAAAAGTAGAGGTATTAGTTCTTCTTTGAAGGTTTTGTAGAGTTCATTTGTAAAACCATCTATCCAGGACTTTTATTTTTGGGGAGATTTTTGATAACTGTTTCGACTGTGATGGGCCTGTTTATATTATCTAGTTCATCTTTATTTAATTTTGGAAGTTTGTAGGTATCTAGGAAATCGTCCATTTCTTCCAGGTTCTCTAGCTTGGTGGCATAGAGTTGTTCATAGAAGCCTCCCATGATATGTTGAATTTCTGTGGTGATATTGTGATATCTCCTCTTTCATTTAAATTCCAATTTATTTGGGTCTTCTCTCTTTTTTGTTTTGTGAGTCTGGCTAAAGGTATATTGATTTTGTTCACTCTTTCGAAGAAACAACATGTACTTTCATTGATTTTTTTTGTATGGTTTTCTTATTTTCAATGTGATTTATATCTGCCCTAACTTTATTTATTTCTGCCCTTCTGGTTACTTTAGGGTTCCTTTGTTCTTCTTCTTTTTTATAGGTCTTTAATGTGTGCAATCAGGCTGTTTATTTGTGCTTTTTCTTGTTTCCTAATGTGTGCTTATATGGCTATGAACTTCTCTCTCAGTACTGCCTTAGCTGTGTTCCAAATATTTTGATAGCTTGTGTCTTCATTATCACTGAACTCTCGAAACATTTTGATTTCTTTCTTTATTTCTTCATTGACCCAGTAGTTTTTAAGTGGTGTACTGTTGAGCTTCAACATTTTGGGACTATTCCTAATCTTCTGTTTGTTATTAAGTTTTAGTTTAATTCCACTGTAGTCTGAGCAGATACTTTTCCATTCTAAATAGGATGTGTCTTGGTGTCTTTAAATCTGGGTTAATTCTGTGTGGGACCCTTTAGGCTTCTTTAACCTTTATGTTTTTTTTATATAAATTTTTTTTCTTTTTAATATTTATTTTATTTATTCCCTTTTGTTGCCCTTGTTGTTTTATTGTTGTTGTCGTTGTTGGATAGGACAGAGAGAAATGGAGAGAGGAGGGGAAGACAGAGAGGAGGAGAGAAAGCTAGACACCTGCAGACCTGCTTCACTGCTTGTGAAGCGACTCCCCTGCAGATGGGGAGCCGGGGTTCAAACCGGGATCCTTATGCCGGTCCTTGTGCTTTGCGCCACCTGCGCTTAACCCGCTGCGCTACAGCCCGACTCCCTTTATATAAGTTTTTAAAGTATTTATTCCCTTTTGTTGCCTTTGTTGTTTTTTATTGTTGTAGTTATTATTGTTATTGATGTTGTCATTGTTGGATAGGACAGAGAGAAATAGAGAGAGGAGGGGAAGACAGGGGAAGAGAAAGACAGACACCTGAAGACCTGCTTCACCACCTATGAAGCAACTCCCCTGCAGGTGGAGAGCTGGGGGCTTGAACTGGCATCCTTAGGCTGGTCCTTGTGTTTTGCAGCACGTGCGCTTAACCCACTGCGCTACCGCCCAACTCCCTGACCTTTATGTCTTTTATGTTGTCTAAACTAGAGAAGTTCTCAGCTATTATGTCCTGAAGAATGTTTTCTTCCCCTCCCTCTGTTTCTTCTTCTAATAAGCCAGTAATCCATATATTATTTATTTTGAAGTCATCCCATAGGTCTCTGTTGTTGTTTTCAGTATCTCTTTTCTCTTTTTGAGATCTCTTACTTCTTTTTTTAGTTGCCTCTAATTTGTCCTCAATTTTGCTAATTGTCTTCATCCTCATTTATTCTATTCCCTCTCCTCTGTACTGTTTTCATCTACTTGAGTTCATCTATTCTGTTACCCTGTTCTGATACTGTTTTAGCAAGGTGGTGTCAGCTGAGGGGCCCACAAGCTGGAATTCCAAAAAGCCTTGTAGCTTCTGAACTGACTAGCCCTGGAAAACTAGGGTCTTAAATATCCTCCTTGGATGGGGGTGTATACACTCTTATCTAAGGAGCCAGAGGAATTGTCCTCCAATGTAGGCTGGAGATTCTGTAAGGTCTTGGTACCCCAACAGTGGTGGGGTTAGTGACAAGGGCATCAGGGATGGTGGCAGACATTAGAGAAGGTGGCCTGCCAAAGACAATTTCAAAGGGAGACAGTTTATCTACATAAGGGGAACAGCACACTCTCAAGAGTGCCCGTGGTAGGAGTGACACCGATCTGCTGCCAGTTTCAAGGATTAATTTATCCATAAAATCTCCTTCAAGGTCTAATTTACTCCTCTACCTGCCCAGAGCTTTGGGGCCCATAAGCACAGTGAAATTTCCAATTTGTCCCCATTGCTCAGGCCACTAACTGAGACATGGTAGCAGTGAATACTGGCCCATTATCAGAACCAATGGTGAAGGGTAATTCCCACCTGGGCACTATTTCATCTAAAATTTCCTTGCTCACCATCTTTGCCCCCCTCAGACTTTGTTGGATAAGCCTCTACCTAACCTGAAAGTGTGTCTATAAATACCAGCAAGTACTTATATCCAAAAGTCTCTGGTTTTCATTTCTGTAAAGTCTGCTTCCCAAAGTCTTTTCTCTTCATCACTTCTTTCCCTAATCTCCTGCTCATATTATTTTCCTCCTCACTGTATCCAGGGTCCTTTGGAAACAGGAGGTCTGGTGGAATCAATGCCAAGCTGGCCCTGCTTGCTGTGTAGCTGCGTGAGCGGCTTCATCTGCCCTCCAGTTTCCTTTCTGATGTCTGGGACAATGTCATGCTAACACACTTTTTAAGACGTTAATCAATTTAAACACTTAAACTTTTACTTTAAATACTCATCTACCTTAGCAAATTAATTTTTACCTTTATACTACCACATAAGAACTGTTAGAAACTCTCTTTTTTTTTCTCATTTAACTTTGATAAGAATGTAGCTTCAAAGTTACTTACACTTCTAACCTTAAAATTAATGTTCCTCAGGCCATAAAACCAAACTTAAAACACACATATAAACATGTAGTCTATACTCTAACACACCAGAGGAGAAAACTTTTCTTACCAAGGCATGCAATCTAACCTTAATTATTGCACAAGTCACCTTGTTTTTGTAGTATCTTTTTGATATCTGGGGCGGATTGCTTAGGAGGAAAGAACAGCTTTAACGAGGACGGGCACAAACTCAACAATATATCTGATCAGGGTGTCTAGCTCACTCACGCCATTAACGAAACACAACTTGTTTAACACAAATTTAGATCTGCACTATCCTGGTTGGGCCATTTGACTCACACAGTTCTTAAGAAAAAATTATTCACATTCACACTGAGGTCTTTTCCCCTTTTCTCAAATGCTGTCCAATGAGCCATTACAGCTTCCAAGACTATTTCAACCTTGGCTCAGTTGGATTCAGAATCCAGCTGCCACTGACTTTGATAGGCCCCAGGCTCAGGACTAGTCCAACCAGTCCCATCAGGATGAGAAGTAAAAAGAACATAAACTCAGACAGGTAAAAACACAGGGGGCTCAGCTGAGACCTAGACAAGGGGGCGGGGGGGGGATTGTCAGCTGAGGAGCCCACAAACCAGAATGCCAAAAAGCCCCATAGTATGTGAACTTGGGTAATGCAATTTAATCAAAAGTAAAATATCATGTAAGAGATGTCCACAGGCTGAAAGAATAACAAAGTTCAAATTGTATAGGTTACAAATAAAAAAACTAAATTCACAAGTGATTTTTTTCTTTAAATATGATTAAATAATCAACTTTATTTAAGGTGTTCATAGTATGCAGTTCTGTGATGAAACTTGACAAATCCACTAACACTCCAGTAAGAGATGGAAATATATGTGAAGTATCAGCTTTATCTAAAGTAGTGATGTGTTAGAATTAGAGAACTATGAAAGAAGCAAATTCAAAAGGGAAGATACTTTGCTTTGTCAAATTAGTCATAATACTAATAGTATTTTATCTATGTTTTCTTTGACTTACAAGTAAAAAAATTGTATTTATTTATTATTGGATAGCAACTGAGAGAAATGGAGAGGGAGAGAGTGACACCTGCAGCCCTGCTTTATCACTTTTGAAGCTTCCCCCCTGTAGGTGGAGACTGGGGCCTGAACCTGGGTCCTTGTGCACTGTAACATATGCCTTAACCAGGTGCACCACCACTCAGCCCCAAAGTGAGACATTCTATAGTGTTCTTAAATATCTGAATTCAGGAGAAAAAAAGAGTAAATGAATGACAGAGTAGCCTATAAATTTTAGTGAGTGGAAATCAGTATTGTTCTTCAAGATTTCCAGACACTCTTGTAAACAAACTTGTTCTTGCTTATTGTTAAGTATCAGGGCCTTAGGGATAGAAAAAGTCTAAACTTAAATTGCCTATTTTCAGATTATTCAGAATCTGCAAGGCAGGGATGGGGTGAGGATCATGTGGACATTATAAACCTATGTTTACAATAAATAGTAAGAGTTAAAATTGTCATCAGTGTATTACTGGAGGAGAGAAAATGCATTAGTCATATAAAGTTACTTGTTTCCAATTTTTAAAAATAAGACCTTCTGAATGTTTGGGAAAGCTTAATTGTTAAGATGTCAGAATTTCTCAGCATGGTGAGAGGTGTGAATGATGATTATATGAAAAGAACCTCTACAGGATTGAGAGCTTGAAACCTAAAAATAATCATCGAAGTGGAGATGATCAGCTTCTCAAGGAGGAGGATGCGGAATATAGAAGAGGAAGTCAAGTTTCTGGGAGAATAAATAGAAGGAAATAAGCTAGGAGTGAAAACAAAAAGGAACTTTTTTTTCTTAGTTTCTTTATTGGGGAATTCATTGACCTGTATTCTCCCCACCCACCCACCCACCCCAGAGTCTTTTACTTCGGTGCCACATGCAAATTCCAGTTCAGGTTCTACTTGTGTTTTCTCTTCTGATCTTGTTCTTCAAATTCTGCCTGAGAGTGAGACCATCCCATATTCATCCTTCTGTTTCTCACTTATTTTACTCAACATGAATTTTTCAAGGTCCATCCAAGATCGGCTGAAAAATGGTGAAGTCACCATTTTTAATAGCTGAGTAGTACTCCATTGTGTATATGTACCACAGCTTGCTCAGTCACTCATCTTTTGTTGGACACCTGGGTTGCTTCCAGGTTTTGGCTATTACAAATTATGCTGCTAAGAACATTATGTGTATACAGATCTTTTTGGATGGGTGTTGTGTTCCTTAGGATAGATCCCCAGTAGAAAAATTGCAGGATCATAGGGTAGGTCCATTTCTAGCCTTCTAAGAGTTCTCCAGACTGTTCTCCACAGAGGCTGGACCAATTGACATTCCCACCAGCAGTGCAGGAGGGTCCATTTGACCCCACAACCTCTCCAGCATTTGCTGCTGTTATTTTTTTCTGATATATAACATTCTCATTGGAGTGAAGCAGTATCTCATTGTTGTCTATAAAGACATATAGCTCAAAACCAAAATTGTTTAGCGATTCTAAAAAAAAAAAAAGAAAGCTTGCTAACTTACAGTGTAAAGACTAAATCAAAATAGCATTAATCATATTATCAATGAAATATTTTCCATTTCAAAAGGCATATTATGAATTTAAAGAAATGGAGGTGGCACAGTGGATCAAGCATCAGACTCTCAAGCATGAGGTCCTGAGTTCAATCCCAGGCAGCACATGTACCAGAGTAATGTCTGGCTCTTTATCTCTCTTCCTAGGTTTCTCATTAATAAATAAATAAAATCTTTAAAATTTTTTCCTTAGAAGCACTACTTATGTACAATATACATATTCTTACCTATAGGTAGTCTAAGTAAACTGAGAAACTTTAAAATATGAATTCTTTGATTCATGTAAATAATCATATTGTTTTACAAAATAGTATTTCAAATACAGATTATTTCATTCAGTGCTATACTTTTGCTGGACAAACTGAACAAATATTTATTGAGCATCTGCTACATTATAGGCAGTGTTCTGTATGCTGATCTACACTGGTGATATTTTATAGGAATATATAATAATAATCTGGCTTTTCCATATTTAGACTTTGGAATCTTTGTTCATTTAATTGGGATTACTTGTGAAAACACTAAAATCATTTGAAAAAAAATCTCCTTATTTCCCATTATTTAAACTTTTTCAAACTAGATATCTTAATTTCTTTAACCTCCACTCATTTCATCGTGTTCAGGCCCTTCTACTCTATCCTGGACTTATCTTAGTTGGTTTTTGCTTTTCTAAAGAAGCGATAATGAGCACAAAACACATTTTTTTGTATGACCCAGTACAGCATAGATTGTTAACTTATTTTCTGGTTGTATATTCTGTTAAGTATAGTGTGATCTTGCTGTTGTTTTGTTTGCTCTGATTTTTTTTTTTTGCCTAACATATCATATAGTTGTCAAATAAAAGCTAGGTGTGTCTACAATTAAAGAAAATATCTGTATCAATCATTATTTTGTTAGAAAGGATCCTTAGGGAGGCTGGGTGGTGGCGCAGCGGGTTACGCGCATATGGTGCAAGGTGCAAGGACCAGCGTTAAGAATCTAGGTTGGAGCCCCTGGCTCTCCACCTGCGGGGGGGGGGGGGGGGTGGTCGGTTCAGAAGTGGTGAAGCAGGTCTGCAGGTGTCTGTTTTTCTCTCCTCCTCTCTGTCTTCCTCTCCTCTCTTGATTTCTCTCTGTTCTATCCACCAACAATGGCAGCAATAACAAGGATAAGCAACAAGGGCAACAAAAGGGGGGAAAATAGCCTCCAGGAGCAGTGGATTCATAGTTCAGGTACTGAGTCCCAATGATAACCCTGGAGGCAAAAAAAGAAAAGAAAAGAAAAGAAAAGAAAAGAAAAGAAAAGAAAAGAAAAGAAAAGAAAAGAAAAGAAAAGAAAAAGGATCCTTAAACATGTCACATTAGAATCTTTTGGAATTCTGTTCATTGGAATTTCAAGGAAAGCTAGCAAATCTACAGGAGGGATAGATTATTATAGAGATAATTATGGCATAATAAGGACAGGTATCTCAGCAATACAGTCAAGCTTACCATTTTTACAAAATCAGTAGTACAAGAAAGTTTCAGGGGAGTGTGAAGCAGCTGTTCTGTTGGGTCAACCAGAAGTGAATATGTGTTTTAGGAACTAACGACCAATTAGTACACAGTGATGTAGTGTCTGTGATCTCATTGCCCAGGGGAGCAAAACTTTATTGATTTTGTCTAGTTTCTTAGCAGTAATCTGATTTACTCATGTCTGACTTTCTTTGTGACCTGCTGATCTTGCACCTGCTTTTACTAAGTCACACCATATAGTTCAAGTTCAGAATTGTTCCAGTTGGTACACTGTTGTCTTGTGCAATAGTTTTTCTCAAAAAAAAAAAAAAGAAAAGAAAACTTTTCTGACAGAATTCTGATCCACACATGTCACAGATTTTATTTTTGAGTATAACCATATTTGAACCAGTTGGGATAAATTAGGCATAAGCAAGACCTCAAGAGTACTAGACTAGTACTGAATAATGTACTAAGGTATTATTGTATACATATTATAGATGTTTTGAAGACTGACTCTGGACTAGCAGAATAGGCATCACCTTGAAACTTGTTAGAGCCCTCACCTTAACCCTACTGAATCAGACATTCTGTGGGTGGAATCAGTCTGTATTTTATTGCTCCCTCCAAGTTATTTTGATGCATACTTAAGTTTTAGAACAGATGTATAAAATTGTCTCTCCAGAGTCTAGATTGATAATGTGACTGCCAAAAAAAATAATAATTACTTTGGTCATAATTGATATGCATAATAAGTTCTTCCTGGTGATATTTAGCTCACAGCGTCAGCTGCATTTTGAAGTTGTTCTTTTTTTTATTTATTTGTAAAATGAAAATATTGTCAAAACCATAGGATGAGAGGGGTACAATTCCACACAGTTACCACCACCAAAGCTCTGTATCTCCTCCTCTCCCTTGAAAGCTTTACTATTCTTTATTTCTCTGGGAGCATGGATCCAGGATTATGGGGGGAAGAATATGGAAGATCTAGCTTCTGTAATTACTTATTCCCTGAGCATGGGCGTTGGTGTGTCGATCCATGCTCCCAGCCTATCTCTCTCTTTCTCTAGTGGGGTAGGGCTCTGGAGAAGTGGGATTCCAGTTTCAGCTGTATTTTTGAAAGGTTTATTTTTTTTCAATACAAAAGAGAACAGTGTTAGCTTTTGCTGCTTTTCCCCTTTCCTGTTTGCTGTGTCATCCAGTTGATATACACTTTGGACCAATTTTTGATAGACAAGTTCCAAACAATAAATGAGATTCTTGAAGTCTAAAATGCTTTATGAAAAGTATGCATTGCTGAATGCTATTCCTGCTCACAGGGTTTTTATTGTAATTTTAACACAATGAATTTATTAAAATGGAATTAATATATCAGTCCACTCACTTATTTTACATATACATTTAGTAACTTTTAATATATACATAATTGTGCAACCATAATTGCAGTCACCACACTCAATGATAGGACATTTTTATCACCCCAAAAAGAAACCTTATACACAATAGTAATCCACTCACTTTTCCTGATCTTGTCTGAACCCCTTTATTTGGGGACTACCACTAATCTAATTTTCTCTAGAACTTGCTTATTCTAGATATTTATTATAAGTACATTTATATAATCTATAGTCTTTTGTGATTGCCTCTATTCAATAAAAATAACTATTTTTCAAGATAATTCTTGTTGGAGCACACATCTTTGCATCAATTCATTCCTTTTCACTATTCTGTAAATTCTATTAAAAGATACACTACATTTTATTTATCTATTCATTTATTTATCCATTAATTATTCATTATTTACTTATCTACTCATTTATTTATACATTTATTTATATATTCTGACAAACACTTAGGTTGCCTTGACTAGTGTAAATAATAATGCTATAAACACTTTTGTACAAGGTTTAGTTTTCATCTATTACACACTATTAGGCCAGAACTTCTAGATTGTAAGATATCTTTGAATTTCTTTTTTAAAATTATCTTTATTAATTTATTGGATAAAGACAGCCAGAAATTGAGAGGAAGGGGGAAATAGTGAATGAGAGAGACAGAGAGACACCTGCAGCCCTGCTTCACCACTTGCAAAGCTTTCCCTTTGCAGGTGGAGGCTGGGGGCTTGAACCTTGGTCCTTATGGATTGCAACATGTGCACTTAACCAGGTGCACCACTAGCCAGCCCCTGTAAGATATCTTTGTATTTAATCTTTTTCATAACTTCCAGATTATATTGCAGAGAGACTGCTTCACTTTAGATACTCAACAGTAGTGCATATCTGTTTCAGTGTTTTATATTCTTGCCGAATTTTGTCATTATTTGTTTTTGTATTACAACCATCTTATTAGATATAAATAGTATTTCACTGTGATTTTGATTTGTATTTCCCTCATGGTTAATTGATGATGTTCATATGCTTATTGATCATTTTTGAGAAATATTCAGATCACATCATCATTGATTTAATTTTTGAATTATGGAAAATCCTTATATAGTCTAGATGTAGTTCTGTACTAGGTATATAGTTCTATGGTTGTTATTATGAAAAGGCTTGAAGGACTATATCTGATTTCTCTGTGCATGAAAATGTACTGAGAAACCTTAAAAATGAGAATTTTCTTTTTAATGAAATAAATAGTAGCAGTGATCACTGCTAGGATCATTCAACATCAACATTTCCTTTTACTTATGCAGAGTATTTAATTGAAGGATTTTGCTGGAGGTTTCTTGAGAAATTCAGGCCAGATTTTGAAGGAGAGTCTCTGTAAGAAGTGGATAAATAATAAAGAGACTTCAAAAAGAGGAAACAATAAAAGTTGTTAAATGTAGATTCTTGAGTCTTTATTTATGACACAATTTCTTAGCCACTCATCTGCTCTTGAGTATCTGGGTTCATCTAAATTGGGTGAATACAAATAGTGCTGCCATGGAAATAGATGACCACAGATCTTTTCCAATAGGTGTTATTGTATTCTTTGGATAAATTCCAAGTAGAAAAATTACTAAATCATATTATAGGTCCATTTCATATGTTCTGAAGAAATTCCAGACTCTTTTCCACAAGATTTGAGATGATTTACATTTCTACCAATAGTATAGTAAGTTTCTTTTCTCACTGATCTTCACCAGTTATTTGTTCCTATCATTTCTAATGTAAGATATTCTCACAAGTGTGAAGAGACATTTCACTGTTGTCTTTATGTGCATTTGTCTGATGACCAGTTACTGGGACTTTTTTCATATGCTGTTAAACTTCAAAGGTCTTTACAAAGCAAATACTGTGGAGAGTTCTGCCATTGTTTTCTTTAATTCATTTGATGGTCTTGTCTAACATCTATGTCTTTGATCTATTTATACTTGGTTCATTTTTTTCACTCATTTATTATTTATTTATCTTGACCACCAAGATTATTACTGGTCTCAGTGCTTATGTGAGAACTCCATCGTTCATAACCTCTGCATCTCCATACGTCTGATCTGGCATTCTGTGGTCATGGCTAGGAACATTCCAGGCTGCACTAATTTCAGGACCCATCATCTTTGGGTGGTAGAGTGTGTCATCCAACTTCACTTCAGAAAATGGAACATTCCCTACCCTTGTTGATCCACACTGAGGGCAAGGTCCTATAGGGGCCCACAAAGGGATCCATTATGTTTTTCCTGATGTAGATGACCAATGAGGTGAATCCACTAGAAGTCTAGGCCCACTATGTCTGTGTAGGAATCCCAGGACTCCTTGACTAGGGCCCCAGGTGATGGGATGGCCTGATAGTGACTAAAGAGTCATCATTAAAATATGCTAGTCTCTTGCCCTTATTCAGCTTTTGTAGTCCTTACTTTGTTTGTCTGACAAGGTTAGCTTTGGAGTGACTGAGAAACCTGTAATAGGAGGTAGGCGAGAAGGTTATCTAGGTCTAAGTAGAAACTATTTCATTAGGTACTTTATGGTGTCCTTTTAGGTCTTTATGCTTGCTTGTTACATTTATTGACTCACTGCAAACTTTTGTGCACTTTCTCTTTAAGGTATATGTTTTCCCATAACTTATGGATACATGTACATATGCCTTATCTCATGGGCCCTGGTCTATATGTAGGTTTTGAGATTTATTAATAAGTGTACCACCCAAAATGGAATCAAAGATCCCTATGAGCTAGGAACGATCTCACCAGAGTAATGAAGCTGAAGAATTACACATTCCACACCTGACATCTCTGGACATAGTCATAGTCCAAAGTGAAGCATGCAGAGGTGCTGATTGCTTTGATTGGGTTGGGATCAGCAGGTGCATGTATCAGTTGGTCTGCATTGAAAGAAGCATGCAGGAAAGTGAGCCCCACCCTAGAGGTTTCAGAACTGGCAGAAATATGAGCTTTATAGAGAAAGGGGAAGGTTTCTGCTGTCTTAGGGTTCAAGAAGGCGATAGTTAGTTATAGCTATTTTTTTGAAAATCCCATTGTTAGGATTTGAACAGAAAGAGAAGGTCAAAGCAGAATCTGACTGAGTTTGGAATATGGCACCAAAGTAAGAATCTCTGGGTGGAGGGTGAGGGTGGATGTTCAGCTTTACTGGGGAAAGAGGGGGAGTGGGACACAGAGCTTTGGTGTTAGGAATGGTGTTAATATACACTCCTATTAACTTACAGTTTCACAAACCACTATTCAATTTATATGAGAGGGGAAATGGATTGAATGTCTCAAACTTTTTGATGCATAGACTATAGCTCCAAGTATATGTTCCTTCAATCTAAACACTTAAGACTTCAAATTGGCAATCAGATTGAATTTTAACAATGGGCTCAAATTGTTAATACATTTCTAATAATGACTGGTTCTTTGAAATATTAAATCTCCTAGAAGCTTAGACCAGGGAGAACAGAAGCAATTGGTGGTGTTCTTTTATAAGATACAAATATATGTAAGTAGCATAAAAGGACATAAATTATGGTGAAGTCTTGTATGCCATAGTTTCTCCCCATTTTTGTATTTATTTATTTATTTATTTTCTCTTTTATTGCCCTTGTTTTTTATTGTTGTAGTTATTACTGTTGTTACTATCGATGTCCTCATAGGGCAGAGAGAAATCGAGAGAGATGGGGAAGACAGAGAGGGGGAGAGAAAGGTAGACACCTGCAGACCTGCTTCACCACCTGTGAAGCAACTTCCCTGCAAGTGGGGAGCCGGGGGCTTGAACTGGTCCGTATGTCGTTGTTCTTCGTGCCCTGTGCACTTAAGCTGCTGCTACTACCCTATTCTCCATTTTCTCTTTTATAGAGGTGTCCTTTTGATGTGATATCAGTATCTGGAAAGTAAATGTAAATGTATATAAACCAAACTTCTAACATCAAAAATCAGGAAGTTTATTGATACCTGACTCTGTGTCCTCGATCACATTTTCTCTGAACATTCTGTTTTTTCATAGCTGAATTGCAAGATGGAAATGAATTTTAAAGTCCCTTTCAGTTTTGTTAGTTTGAGAATTTTGGTTTAAATTTGAATGTGGACTCTTTTTTTTATTCACTAATACAGGTCCCTAAATTTAAATTAAAAACACTTTATTTTGATTTATAGATAAAATATACCAGAGTTTTATTTTTCTTGGCCTGCTCCTCCATTTGAACCATGGTTATCATTATTCTCTCTCCATATCCCAGAGGGTTCTATTAATCTAGTATTTTCTTCTTGGCATAGAATTCTATCCAGGGATATTTTTAGTGAGGTGTGGAGAAACAGTGAGAGTATTTTCCATACTTACCCCTGTGGCAGGGGCTCTGTAATATGACCCAAATAAATTTAATGCCTGCTCTGCTAGTTGGTTAATTACCACTTTATACCTCAGGAGACAATGTCCAATTATTAAAGATTATTAAAGATCTTGCCCAAATAGGTAGAAAAAAGGATCTAGACATATGATGGGTAACATCCAAAGTCTTTACTTTGTTTTTGTGCATCATGGGAAACTCTGGGGGAGAGAATACACTGAATTTATCCACAATGAATACCTTTAATACTATTTTACTTTTTCTTCTTCTTCCTGGATGTTTCAAAAGCTAGACAAGAAAGAGACTTAAAGAATATAGGGAAACTTGATATACATGCCTGAAGAGTTGGCTGACTTCATTTCAAAGTGCCTGACTTAATAGAAATCATGTTTCCCACTGTTAACAATATGTGATCCTGAAGGCTTCTGTCATTTCTTGAGTTGATTATACAACGAAGGAAGAACACTCTTGATAGGTACTTTAATTAAGTTAGAGCATGAAAGGTGATTTAAAATTTCTCTGTGGGAAACTTCCATTCATTGTATATAGTTGTCATCATTGGTTTCTGTGAATTTAAATTTATTTTCATTACCTGTAGAAAGTCGTGCTGTGTTAGCTTGCAGATGTATTATCAATGACATGCACCACATTCTCTAGACAGCTACATGATCACATTAAATTGCAGCTCTGGCTGTAAACCAGATGTGTGCCTTGTCATTCAATAATTTGAAATACTGCATTATAGTAAAATTAATGCTGTTCTCTAAAATCTATCAGGATAATCTTGTACATGGCTAATAAAAATAAACGGAGAAAAACATTACTTAACTATAGGTTAGCAGTTCTGCATGTGTTAAACCAACATATAAAATCTGACCATGTCTGAAATTTTAGCTTCTTATACCTAATAGTCTGGTAAAGTAGACGAGAGGTAATTGGATTTTTAATGCTAAAGGAATTGTATATATTTGACTTACCTATTTACGGAAAGTCTCTCAACCCATAAATCACAGAAACAAAGCCAAAGCTGTCTGTAAGCAGAATGCATTTATCGTGTAGTATTGGGATGTTTTTATAGGTGATTTTACTTATAAAACAATAGAGTGAAAAATATTTGACATAATAACAGCACTTTGGGAAAATACCTAGAGACTTTATTGATCCATCAAGTCAGTATAAACCAACAATGTTTAATTCCATCCATTAGAATAAGTTTTATAGGTGTAGGAAGCCAGATCAAAGAGGCAAGGGGGAAGATAGCACCTACCGCTATAAGAGAGAAACCAAATGCAAAGGGGCAGGGAGTGCTCCTTTCTAACTGCTGCATCATGGAAGTGACTGATGAAATGCATTTTTTTAAAGAAGACAAAAATAGAATTGTGTCTTATAAGGGGTTTTCTTCTAATTAAAAAGCATTAGTTAATTCTAAGAACAATGTGGGGACTGTGATAAGGATGATGATGAAGATGATGCCATTAATGATGTACCTAATGCTCTACATCTCATTTCATGTTCTCCCAACCCAGCGAGGTAGAGTATTCTCAAAATCAGTACTGACTGTATTTTGGGGTTAGGGAAATGCACATTCCTGATTGGCATTTAGGAAGGAGAGCAGAGTCTATGGCCTTAATGAATTTATTAGATATACATAACTAACTGCCTGTCCTGACCAGGCTGACCCAGGACTGCAGGTGTTTGTGTGGGGACAGGATACCAAGTTGTGAACCTCAACATTGGGTTATATTTGGCAGGCAGATTACCAAATCTTTATGGGAAATAACTTTCTTTTCTTCTTTCTTTCTTTCTTTCTTTCTTTCTTTCTTTCTTTCTTTCTTTCTTTATTCCCTTTTGTTGCCCTTGTTGTTTTGTTCTTGTAGTTATTATTGTTGTCATTGTTGTTGGAGAGGACAGAGAGAAATGGAAAGAGGAGGGGGAAGACAGAGAGGGCGAGAGAAAGATAGACACCTGCAGACCTGCTTCACCACTTGTGAAGCAACACTCCCCTGCACGAGGGGAGCCAGGGCTTCGGGACCCTTACGCTGGTCCTTGTGCTTTGTGCCACCTGCGCTTAACCCGCTGCACTACAGCCCAACTCCCCAAGAATTTTCTTTATAAAAATTGTCTTATTAGTGATATAATAATGATTAACAAGATTATAAGATAGCAGGAGTAGAATTGCACATAATTCCCACCACCAGAGTTTTATGTCTCATCCCCTCCATTGGAAACTTCCATATTCTTTATCCCTGTGAAAGCATGGACCAAAGTTCTTTATGGGGTGGAGAAGGTGGAAGGTCTGGCTTCTGTAATTGCTTCTCTGCTGGACGTGGTTATTGGCAGGTACATCCATACCCCCAGCCTATTTGTGTCTTTCCCTAGTGGGGTAGGGCTCTGGAGAGGTGAGGTTCCAGGACACATTGGTAAGGTCATCTGCCCAAGGAAGTCAGGATGGAATCATAGGAGTGTCTGCAACTTGGTGGCTGAAAGGCGGTAAGATATAAAGCAGGACAAATTGTTCAATAAACAGGAACTCAAAGATAGGAAGAGAGCAAATGAAACTAGGGATATTGGGGTGTGAAGGAGTTAGGAAGTCTGTTTTGAAGGACTTTTCTAATAAGCAAAGATGCTTAAGAAAAGACAAGGGCAGCTGTCCCTCCCATCCTCCAACTTCGGTATCACTTTAATAAAGGAATATTGGATACAGAATTGTTGCTGTTGCAAGGTTATATTCCCACATTCCCCCAGGATAGGTGCCAGTACATTTCACTCTCTCCACTAAGCCTTCGCCTTTTTCTATCACAGGGACTTCTCAGTAGGAGGAGCCACTTTATGTGTATGCAAAATCAAGGTAGTTTCCTTTCTTTCTTTGGTTTGGCCTTAATTTTCTTTCTTTCTTTTTTTTTTTTTTTCTCCATTGATGAAGATTTCTAGTTATTTGAGATATGGAGAGTTGCCAAAAACCAAAACCTGCTATTGTTATTTCAGTATCTTTTGACTCAGAGAATGCAAAAGAGTATTTTGTTTTTCATAGTACTTTCAGGCTTGACTTTGTAGTATTTTCAGGAATGAAAGGAGAAGTGGCGGTTAATTTATGATGATTGATTGATGATGATGATGACGATGATGATTGTTGCTGGGGCTTTACCACATTGAAGTATGTAGGTAGAAAGAAACAGGGACACAATGAGACTGGAAAAGACATCACAGCACTGAAGTGGTCCCAGGTGATGGGACCAATCTTTCACTTGGGTCACATGCTTGACAAAGCTGGCATTTTTCCAAGTGAGCTGTCTTGCTGACCCATTTCATTAAACTTTTAAAGTAGACATCTTAGGGCAGGCATGGGCATCTTCTTCAAAGAAGAAAGGTGCCTGGAACCTCTTTATTATCCCTTGGGTTAACGTTGAAAGATTCTGATAAGTACCAAGTTCTGTGCAGACTAATGACAGGTTTCTTTTTTTTTTTTAAGAATTTATTTATTAATTCATGAGAAAGATAGGAGGAGAGAAAGAACCAGACATCACTCTGGTACATGTGCTGCCAGGGATGGAACTCGGGACCTCATGGTTGATAACCCAATGCTTTATTCAGTGCGCCACCTCCTGGATAACGGTTCCTTTCTTTTCTTTTCTTTTCTTTTCTTTTCTTTTCTTTTCTTTTCTTTTCTTTCCTTTCCTTTCCTTTCCTTTCCTTTCCTTTCCTTTCCTTTTCTCTTCTCTTCTCTTCTTTTCTTTTCTTTTCTCCTCCTCCTCCTTCCAGGCTTATTGTTGGGGATCAGTGCCTGCACTATGAATCCACTGATCCTGTGGCCGTTATTTCAATTATTTTGAATAGCACAGAGAGAAATTGAGAGGGCAGGGGAAGATAGAGAGTCACAGAGAGAAAGACACACACCTACAGGCCTGATTAACTGCCTGTGAAGCTATCCCCACCCCCTGCAAATAGGAGTCAGGGGCTGGAAACAGGATTCTTATGCGGGTCCTTACACATTGTACTATGTGCTCTTAACCTGGTGTACCACTGCCTGGCTCCCCAACAGGTTTCTTTTCATTCCTTAATAGTAATATTATGCCTGAAAAGTATTAAAATATAATACAGAACAAATGATTTAGTAAACAGGAACCTAAGGTTAATTTGGAGTCTTCATGTTGGAAGAAGTAGGATGTCTATTTTAGGTATATTCCAAGGTGCCCATGACATTAGTAATTTTTGCCTGAGGCCTATAGCTAAAAAGCAGTGGACTGAAAGTATTGTTTAGGAAGATGGTATCAGAGTTGAAAATAGGATAAGAAAGCTGGATCAGGGCAGAGAGAAGCTCCCAAATATGGGGGAAAAATTGAAATACCACTAACTGTAAAGTCCATTGATCTGACCTAGGGCACATGTCTATTCATATTTAGCACAAGAGTCTATGTAACCTCTGCATCTCTGTCAATCTGAGCTTGCATTCCATGGTCATAGCTAGGAATATTCTAGGCTGCACTCATTTCAGGGCTAGTCTTCCTTGAGTGGTAGTGTATGTTGACCCAGCCTCCCTTTGAAGACTGGGGCAGTTTCTACCATTGTTGTTCCATATTGAGGGCAAGGTCCTGTAGAGGCACTCAAGAGGATCCAAGATGCTGTTCCTGATGGGAATGACCAGTAATGGTGGAGAGAGGGATATGTTAGAGGTCTAGGTCCATTATATCTGTGTGGGAATCCCAGGATTTCCTGACTAGGGCCCAGGTGATGGGGTGGCCTGGTAGTGACCAAAAGGACTTGAAATTCAATAAAATTAGAAATAGTTTTAATAGCAACATTAAGAGCTACTTTTTTAATGTATTTTAGAAGTAACCCAGTTGTTGTCACATGGCTATAATTTTTTATCCTTATTGATGGTTGTTGGGTGAGACCTATCCTAGTTCCATTTCAGGAATTCCCTAGTTCCATTTCAGGTGGCACACTTCCTAACAAAGTTATAGAACCTAGATATAGACCAGAGCACATGAGCTAGAGAACTATAGGAAAGGTATAAGGTATATATTTCCTATAGCTAGGAAATATATACCTTAAAGTAAAAGTGTACAATAGTCTACAGTGATTCAGTAACTGCAGCAAGCAAGTAGAAAGGCCTACAAAAAGACACCATAAAGTACTTAATCAAATGTTTTCTACATAAACCTATATACCCTCCTCACCTCCTTCCTAGTTCACTTCTCTCAATCACTCTAAGTATAATCCTATCTGATAAGGTAAGGACTAGAAAAGCTGGATAAGGTTTAGAGACCAGAACATTCTAATGATGGTTATAACATGAGGTGTGAGGGAAAGCAGGACAGAGAGTGAAAAGAATTGACATTAGAGACCCAATGCATGATGGTAGAAGAGGACTTAGAGTTAGAGTGGTCCATCCAAGATGAGGCGATGATGATTTCATTTTGTATGACCAGTGAATGATAGAAATACTCAAATGGTCCTTGGTAGAAAAAAAGTTTCCCCTCCCCTGGCTTAGACAAAAGAAGTAGGCAAGAACACTGATAGTTTGAAATGTTTTCTTGTTCAACAAAATCCTGGTTCTCTTTTACTTCTGCCAAGATTGGCTTGAACCTTGAGGAATAGTTACTAAAGCCCACATACCTTTTCTGAGGGTCAGGATTGCTTATTTAGTGGTTATGCTCTAGACACAGAGACTAGTGACTTTAAAGTGAGTGTTAGTGTAAAGACCCTCTTTACTGTGACCTTTTTAATAAGAAATAAAAACTTTTTGCCTCCCCCCCCAGTATCCTCTCTACTCCCCATTGCTTTCCTATATTCTCCTCTGGGGCAGTCTAGAGTCTTTAAGAAGATATAGTTCCAAACTTGGAAATGTTCTGAGCACATTTTTGCATTATAATTATAGCAGTATTTTGATCTTGTAATAATGACCTTGAGCCATTCTAAAAAAGCTAAATTATCGGACAGCAAATGTAATTAAATAGTGTCTGTAATATACCAAAACAGCTAATGGAAAATTAAGTATATTTTGGGAACATTAGCAAAACATTTATATAGTGTTTTTACATTCAGTGAATGGGATAATACCAGATGATTATAAGAAAGTTAAATTTTCTATACTGTCAGTGCTAGGAGACGAGTTCTTCTATGGTTGGATATATATTCTCATCAGAAAGCAAACACTTCTATGAAACAATTCTACCTACTAATCCTAGGATATCTGTATCTCTAGAATCTAAGGTGTTTGTTTGTTTGTTTGTTTGTTTGTTTGTTTTTCCTTCAGGATTATCTCTGGGGCTTGGTGCCTGCTCTACAAATCCACTGCTCCTGGAGACTAGTTTTTCCATTTTGTTGCTGGATAGGACAGAGAGAAATTGAGAGAGGAGGGGAAAACAGAAGGGGAGAGAAAGATAGACATTTGCTGACTTGCTTCACCTTCTGTGAAGCAAGCCCCTGCAGGAGGTGGGGGGGAGCAGGGGCTTGAACCAGGATCCTTATGCTGGTCCTTGCTCTTTGTGCCATGTGCGCTTAACTTACTGTGCTACCTCCCGTTCCCCTTAGAAACTTAAGATTTTAGTTCATAGTTCATAGAATGATCCAGATGTTTGGAAAGTTCATGAAAGCTTAATCATTTCCACTCCCTAGTTACTTTTTCATATAAATATGGAATTAAAATTGAGTTTATCATCTATAAAGAAGTAAAAAAAATTCAACCTCAATAAAGTTAATATTTCATATGTTATGAAATATCCTACAGATCTTAACAGGAAGGACAAATCTCTAACGTGCCAGTATTTTGGATATGAATTAGCTTCATTTGCTGTTACCTTGTAATTTATCTGTAAGTGATATAGAAATCACTATTTCTAATATTATCTTTCATGTATTTTACTTAATTATAATTTTTACTTAACCAGGGCTACCATTTTTTTATTTTTTAGTATGATAAGTAACACATTCAAGTTAATTTTTCCCTATGGAAACTTAGCTGCTTTTTTTTTTTTTTGGTCTTCAGGGTTATTGCTGTGGCTCAGTGCCTGCATTACACCACTCCCATGTCCAATTTTTATTGGCTAGGACAGAGAAATTCACCACTCCCATGTCCAATTTTTATTGGCTAGGACAGAGAAAAATTGAGAGGGGGGAATAGGGAGAGAGAAAGACACCTGCAGACCTGCTTCACCACTTGTGAAGCAACCCCCCTGCAGGTGGGTAGCCGGGAACTTGAACTGAAATCCTTGTGTGGGTCATTATGCTTTGTACTATGGCATAACCTGATTCACCACCATCTGGTCCCAGATAACTAAGCTTTTATGTGTATTTTTATTCAGAAGATATTGATGGGGGCCAGGCTGTGGTATACCCAGTTGAACACCAGTGTTATCATATACAAGGACCCAGGTTCAAGCCCCAAACCCCAACTGTAGGTGGGGAAGGCTTCATGAGTGGTGACAAAGTGCTGCAGATGTCTGTCTTTCTCTTCCTCTCTATCCCTCTCCATTTCCCTTTGTCTCTATCAAACAAAACAAACAAAAGATAAAGAAAATAAATCATAAACAAAAAACAAGCACAAAGCTTCAGACTCAAACAAATATCTCTAGGTATGTAACTCATAACCATATGGTATGTTCCTCTTTTTATTCTGCAAGTTTTCACCATAGCAGTATGCGCAGAGAAGACTTCAATAGAAGACTTTGTCTGTTGAAAAACAAATGGTTAATTTGTCCATTGTAATAATAACACAACTGCTCTAAGTTTCTATTCTAGAAGACCTAAGTTTTTCTGTAAGTCAATTTATATTGATTGCCCAGAAAGAGTCACATAGAGAAGTCTCTATTATAGTTTGGCCTCAAGTGAATGACTCACTTGAAATTTCCTTGAGTAGTCTCTTCAAAGTCCAGATTTAGAACCTTTAGTTGAGAATGACTTATTCATATTCCTTGTAGTTGTTTTCTTCTTTGTGGACTAAGGAGGAGCAGGTAGAACATGGACAAAATTGATAATTCAGCAAAGATGATTTGTGTTCTCTCTGATTTCCTCTGTGTGCCCTTTGTGCCTCTGCCCCCCCCCTTTTCCTGTTCCTTATAGACAACACAGTGCTCTATCTTATCTCTGTCTCTTGCCAGTTGTTTTCCATTTTCTCTATTCTTTTGAGGACACTTAATTATCAAAAGGTGAATGGGTTGCCTCATAGACTCACCTTTAAAATTTTTTTTTATTTATATAAAGGAAACATTGACTAAACCATAGGATAAGAGGGGTATAATTCCATTCCACACAATTCCCACCACCAGAACTCTGTATCCCATCCCCTCACCTGATAGCTTTCCTATTCTTTAACTCTCTGGGAGTATGGACCCAAAGTCATTGTGGGATGCAGAAGGTGGAAGGTCTGGCTTCTGTAGTTGCTTCCCCACTGAACATGGACATTGACAGGTCGATCCATATTCCCAGCCTGTCTTTCTCTTTCCCTAGTTGGGAAGGGCTATGGCAAAGTGGAGCTCCAGGACACATTGGTGGGGTTGTCTGTCCAGGGAAGTCTGGTCAGCATCCTGCTAGCATCTGGAACCTGGTGGCTGCAAAGAGAGTTAACATATAAAGCCAAACAAACTGTTGACCTATCATGGACCTAAAGGCTGTAATAGTGCAGATGAAGAGTTGGAGAGTCCTCCATTTTGTAGATAGCTGATAAGCATATTTTAGTTATATTTGAAAGGGCCTGTGGCTATAGTAGTTTTTTTTTTTTCTTTTTTCCCTGAATCTGAAATCTGATATGCAGGTGGATACAAGTTATTGTCTGCTTGGGAGATGATGTCATGGCTGGAAAAAGGACCAGAAAGCTAGATCAGGGAAGAGAGTAGTTCCCTAATATGGGAAAGGGGCATAAATATTGTTGACTGTTGATTTGATGTGATCTGGGGCCCATATTCAGCTTAGGAGCCCATATAACTTCTGCATCCCTCTAGATCTGAGCTCACATTCTGTGGTCATGAATAGGAACATTCCATGCTGCCCCAATATCAACACATCTTCCTCAGGTGTAGCATAGAGTATGTTGTCCATCCTCCCTTTGGAGGATGAAATACTCTACAATTGTTGATCCAAGTTGAGGGCAAGGTCCTATGGGGGCCCACAAAGGGTAGACTCCCCTTTCTGAGTAACTGTTTTTTTTTTTGTTGTTGTTATTATTTGTTTGTTGAAGGACATTTAGTGAGAAGGTCCTAAGTCACTGTCAGCCAGTAAGATCTATTCCATGATTGTTTGATTTTTGGAGACCCTAAAAGGATATAATCTGAAAGAGATGACCAACTTTATACCTGTTTTTTGACTCTACTTTTTCTGTAAAAGGGAAAAATTAGTGCTGTCAAATCGAAGATAACTTTTAGCTTGTATTCACTATCAACCTTTTGTTGGATTTGCCTTTGAAAGCATAGTGATCATAATTGATGAAAAATTAAAATTTTACTCTGTAGCTTATTCTCTTGGGATAGATATTCAGAATGAAGTCTGGGGCATGCATTGCTAAGAATTATATAAATGGTGTCATATGTGTGGTAGTATGAGTAAACAGAACAGAAAAAAAAGTCATTAAAATGGTGTCAGTGTTCAGTGACCAAGCTATACATGCCTTGACTTAAGTGAAGAGAAAGAAATACCTTTTTTTTTTTTTGCCTCCAGGGTTACTGCTGGGGCTAAGTGCCTGCACTATAAATCCACTGCTCCTGGAGGCTGTTTTTTGTTTTGTTTTATTGATTTTTTATTTAAGAAAGGATTAGTGAACAAAAGCATAAGGTAGGAGGGGTACAACTCCACACAATTCCCAACACCCAATCCCCATAACCCACCCCCTCCCATGGTAGCTTTCCCATTCTCTAGCCCTCTGGGAGCATGGACCCAGCATCATTGAGGGTTGCAGAAGGTAGAAGGTCTGGCTTCTGTAATTGCTTCCCCGCTGAACATGGGCGTTGACTGGTCGGTCCATACCCCCAGTCTGCCTCTCTCTTTCCCTAGTAGGGTGTGACTTTGGGGAAGCTGAGCTCCAGGACACATTGGTGGGGTCTTCAATCCAGGGAAGCCTAGCCAGCATCCTGGTGGCATCTGGAACCTGGTGATTGAAAAGAGAGTTAACATATGAAGCCAAACAATTTGTTGAGCAATCATGGATCCCAAGCTTGGAATAGTGGAGAGGAAGTGTTAGGGAGGTACTCACTGCAAACTCTAGTGTAGTCCTGCTTTCAGGTATATATTTTGCAGTAGTTTATGGATACGTGTGCACATAAGCTCTCTCTCATAGAAACTGGTGTATATCTAGGTTATGGGACTTTGTTAGAAAGTGAACTACCTGAGATGAAATTAGAGTGTACTATTAAAGGAAAGGTCTCACCCGAGTAATGAAGCTGAAGGGTTGTCATTCCACACGTGAAGTCTCTGGATACATTCTGAGGTGAAGCATGTTGAGGTAGCAATCGTTGCTTTGGTTAGGTTGTGATCGGCAGATGCAATGTTATTTGGTTTGGATTGGGAGATGCATACGGGAAAGTGGGCCCTATCCAAGGGTTCCAGGACTGGGGGAAGTAGGGGCTCTATAGTGAAGATGTGAGGTTCCTGCTGTCTTAGGGTTCAAAAAGACAATTAATAGTTAATATTATCATCACATTATTTGTTAATTGGGTTAACTTTGAAAAGTCCCTTTGTTATGGTTTGCTGGACAGTACCCAGTATCTTGTATATAGCTGTGCTATTGGAAGCTTCTAATCTACTTGGTCTAGGCTTTTGAGTGAGTCCGCATATCAAATACATAGCCTATATATTAAAAAGATTCAGTTTGTCTTTTGAGAAACTTTGAGACATACAATTGATTTCCCCCTCTCATATTAATTAGCTACTGATTTATATGTCTACATTTTGCTAGGAGTGTACATAAACACCATTCCCACCACCAAAGGACTGTGACCCATCCCTCCTGCCCACTCCCACCCCCCACTGGCTCAGGAAGCTACATGCCTACCCCTCACCGCTGGGTTTTTACTTTGGTGCCCTACTTACAATTTGATCAGGTCCTGCTTTTAGTTTCCCTTTCAGATCTTCTTAGTCAGCTTCTGTTGATGAGTGGGATCATCCCATACTCATCTTTATCTTTCTGACTTAGTTCACTTAACATAATTCCTTCTAGCTCTGTCCAAGATGGGTCAGAGAAGGTGGGTTCATTGTTCTTGATAGCTGCATAGTATTCCATTGTGTATATATACCACAGCTTTCTCAGCCACTCATCTATTGTTGGGCACCTGGGTTGCTTCCAGGTTTTAGCTATTATGAATTGTGCTGCTATGAACATAGGAGTACACACCTCTTTTTGGTTGGGTGTTATGGAGTCCTTGGGGTATAACCCCAGGAGAGGAATTATTGGGTCATATGGAAGGTCCATGTCTAGCCTTCTGAGAGTTTTCCAGACTGCTCTCCACAGAGGCTGTACCAATTTACATTCCCACCAGCAATGTAAAAGGGTTCCTCTGTCCCCACATCCTCTCCAGCATTTGTTGCTGCTGTCCTTTTTGATGTATGCCATTCTTACAGGAGTGAGGTGGTATCTTAGTGTTGTCTTGATTTGCATTTCTCTGATAATCAGTGACCTAGAGCAGTTTTTCATATGTTTGTTAGCCTTTTGGATCTCCTCTGTGGTGAATGTTTTGTTCATTTCCTCTGCCCATTTTTGGATGGGGTCATTTGCTTTTTTGCGGCTAAGTTTGCTGAGCTCTTTATATATTTTGGTGATTAGTTTCTTGTCTGATGTCTGGCATGTGAAGATCTTCTCCCATTCTGTGAGGGGTCTCTCTGTTTGTTTAATAGTTTCTTTGGATGTGCAGAAGCTTTTCAATTAGATGTAGTCCCATTGGTTTGTTTCTGCTTTGGTCTTCCTTGCAATTGGGTTTGATTCATCAAAGATGTCCTTGAGGTGTAGGTGGGAAAGTGTTTTACCAATGTTCTCCTCTAAGTATTTGATTGTTTCTGGTCTGACATCTAGGTCTTTGATCCATTTGGAGTTGATTTTTGTTTCTGGTGAGATAAAGTGGTTCAATTTCATTCTTCTGCATGTTTCAACCCAGTTTTCCCAGCACCATTTATTGAAGAGAGCCTCCTTTTTCCATTTAATCCTTTGGGCCCCCTTATCAAAGATTAGATGCCCATAGGTGTTGGGGAGGCTGTTTGTTTTTTTTTTCCTTTTGTTGTCCTTATAGTTTATTCTTGTTGTTGTTATTATTATTGTTGTCATTGCTATTGTTTTTGGGTAGGACAGAGAGAAATAGAGAGAGGAGGGGAATACAGAGAGGAGGAGAGAAAGATAGACACCTGCATGCCTGCTTAACTGCTCATGAAGTGACCCCCATGCAGGTGGGGAGCCAGGTCTCGAGCCAGGATTCTTACGCTGGCCCTTGTGCTTTGAGCTTCGCACCATGTATGCTTAACTCACTGCTACCACCTGCCCCCCTTTTTTTCAAATAGTTTTTGATTCACACATCCTCAGATGAGCAAATAAAAACATATTTTGGGGACAGATGGTGGGGCACCTGATTGAGTGAATCTGTTAAAAAGCACAAGGACCATTCACTATCAGAAGGGCCTGGATCTCCCTCCACTGCAACTACAGGGCATAGAAGTTGACCAGCTAGACTTGCAAAGAGACATCGCCTACAACTTATCTCTCATCTCTCAGAGCATCGGGAACATTGGGGTGGCTCAAAAGCTTCTGTATACCTATAGCTCTGTGTGAAGCCCCTCTGAGACAGAACAGCAGCTACTGTGGACAAACTGTCTTTCTTCTCTTAGTTCTTCTTATTAACCCCGGGATGAAAAGAATCATTTCAGAATGATCTAACTGTGCATTTCATTTTTTAAACCAGATGAACATTCAATACCTCTGTGTGCCTGGCACCAAAATAAGGACTTACAGAGACGGTGGTTAGACTGGTGTGGCTTCTTGGTATGACCCCGTGAATGCAGCTATGTGCAGGTTCACTGAATGTAGTATTTGTTCAGGAAGTGGGTCAAGTAGCAGGCCTTGGCAGGGTGCTTGCTTTGCCCTCTGCACAGTGAGCCCAAGAAGCACAGGTGAGGGGATGTGCCAGCCTTCAGTGCTGTAGTACCGCCCCCCCCATGAAAAGGGTGAAACTTTGTGTTCATGAGGCTCCACCAACATTTTTTAAAAGATTCCCTAAAATGTTTTCTGCAAAGACCCGGGTCTTAACCAGGTGTGCCACTGAACAGGCTCTGCTGGTGATCTTGAACGTGTTATTTATAAACTAAACTTTCTTTAATGTGACACCAGGAATGAACCCAGTGGTGCCTGTGTGCATGGTGCCACCACTGAGCAACCTCTGGTGCCAGGTTTTTCATCCTCACTGTGTGTGGCATGTGGCAGAGGAGACAGAGAGGAGAGATACCACAGCACCGTTCTGTTATCCATATGCCACCATATGGGACGAGAACTCAGATCTAGAACACATGCAGGACATTGCAGGCACTCTACCCAGTGAACTCTGCAGCCTGAGACATCCTTTAAAAAGCTAGTACTTAGCCAGGGAGAGAGTCTGTGGGTAGAGCATGGGACTTGCATGCACAAGGGTCTAGGTTAGATCCCCCTAGTTAGAACATGACTTACAAGTTACTCAACTTCTTTGGCAGATCTGAGAAGTGCTCTGGTCTCTTAGAAAAATAAACATTTAAGCAACCATAAAATTTTCAGATAATAATTAAACAAAAAAAAAAAAAGCACAAAAACCCAGTTTTAAGCCCACAGTCTTTACCTGCAGGAGGAAAGTTTCAAGAGCAGTAAAGTAGTGCTACAGGTGTCTCTCTGTCTCTCAATCTCCCCCTTCCTCTTGATTTCTGACTATCTCTAGCCAACAAATTAATAAAGATAATTAAAAATGGGCCTTACTTAAAATCAGATTTTAAGTGTGGGTTTCTTTAGTTTTTATCTGCCGTAACTGCTCTTTACCAGGGTTGATTTCCTATGAAGTGAAAGCACATTTATGCATTCCCTCTGAAACGTGTCAACTTCCAATAAAAGTCAATACAAAGTTGTTGGAGAAACAGCATAATTATTATACAAAAAGACTTTCATGCCAGAGACTCAGAGGTCCCAGGTTCAATCTCCAGCATCACCATAAGCCAGATCTAAACAATGCTCTGGTGCCATCCATCCATCTATCCATCTATCCATCCATCTATCCATCTATCCATCCATCCATCCATCCATCCATCCATCCATCCATCCATCCATCACCTATCTATCTATCTGTCTATCTCTGTATCTTTGTATTTCTCTCATTTAAATAAATAAATAAATAAAGTATTTTAAAAGTTAAAACAAATCATTTTTATATCCCTGAGTTTTTTCTTTTTTAGTACTTCTCAGAAAAAGGACTTACTTTATATCTCATCATTAAGTCAATGAATTCACATAAGAAAAAATTAAATATAGATCTATTTTAAAAACGGAAACTTTCTCATGTATCTATAGTCTATAAAGAGCATCAAACACATGAGTTGTAGCATATTTACAGAATTTCTTAGAACTACCCTGAGGGATAGGGACATTTCCTTGGTACCCCCCTAATACTTTCATCCTCTCCAAAGAGAATCTCACTCCAAGTATGACATATGGTCACCATAAATGGAGGATCTTGGAAAGAACTAGCAGTGGACACTAATGTGTGCACATCATTCATCTGTGACAATGGGCCTTGCAGGTGCTTAGATGCCAAGTGAAACTTCAGAAACCATGGATATGTTTATTCTCACTAATGACAGAGGGCTCTGGTTTCTCCCCATGCTACCTTTCAGTTTCACTTAGACATCATTTTCCTGTTTGAATTATAAATTTCACATTGCTTCTGTTTTTCTCTCCTCTTAAGTAGTATAATGACCACCCTAAACCTTTTCATTTTTATTTCTCTCATTTCATAGTCTATGCCTATAACTCCACTTGATCATATTTATGTATAATAAAGAAAACAAATGTTGTGGGTTAATATTAGCTTTTCTATTCTCATTGTCACAAAAATAATTTAAAACAGATTTTGTAATTATTAATTTGTAACACCATTGTTTGTATGTCATAAGCTACTTGAGATATTTATTCATTATTTATAACACTGTGGATGAATCTTAAATATATTTTATTAAGTGAAAGAAACTAAAGGTGAAGATGAAGAAACTAAACTGAAGGTGATCCCGGAAGTTGTGCAGTGGGTAAGGCACTAGACTTTCAAGCATGAGGTCCTGAGTTCAATCCCTGGCAGCATTTGTACCAGAGTGATGTCTGGTTCTTTCCTTTTCTCTCTCTCTCTCTCTCTCTCTCTCTCTCTCCTAGCTTTCTCATTAATAAATAAATAAAATCTTATAAAAATAAAAGAGAAAAGAAATATATATATGAAAAAAAGAAACTAAACTGAAGAAGCTACATATTCTAAAATGCTACATATTGTACGATTCCACACCCTTGCTATTCTGGGAAATGTATGGGAATGCTACAGGTCTGCAGTTGCCTGTGTTTTCAGATTGGGGACACAATGGTTGAATAAAAGGGAGACTCATGAGAATTTTTTAAATTTTTATTCATTTATTTATTTAAGAAAGGAGACATTAACAAAAACAAAACCATAGGATAGGGGAGGTAGGACTCCACACAATTCCCACCACCAGAACTCCGTATCATATCCTCTCCTCTGACAGCATTCCTATTCTTCAACCCTCTGGGAATATGGACCCAAAGTCATTGTGGGATGCAGAAGATTGAAGGTCTTGCTTCTGTAACTGCTTCCCCGCTGAACATGGGCGTTGACTAGTCGATCCATACTCCCAGTCTGCCTCTCTCTTTCCCTAGTAGGGTGGGGCTCTGGGGAAGTGGGGCTCCAGGACACATTGGTGGGGTTGTCAGTCCAGGGAAGTCTGGTTGGCATCATGCTGGCATCAGGAATCTGGTGGCTGAAAAGAGAGTTAGCATAAGTGATGTAATAGTGATTGACAAGATTGTAAGATAGCAGGGGTATAATTCAATATGTTTCCACTTCCAGAGTTCAGTGTCTCATCACCTTCATTTGAAATTTCCCTATTATTTTTTAGAAATTATTATCTTTATTTATTTATTGGATAGAGACATCCAGAAATTGAAAGATAAGGGATATATATATATATATATATATATATATATAGAGAGAGAGAGAGAGAGAGAGAGAGAGAGAGGGAGAGAGAGAGGGAGAGAGAGGGGGAGAGAGGGAGAGAGAGAAACACCTATAGCACTGATTTACCACCCACAAAGCTTTCCCCCTGCAGGCGGGAACTGGGGGCTCAAACCTGGGTCCTTGTTCATTATAACATGTGTGCATGTCAACCAGGTGCATCACCACGCAGCCCTGAAACTTTCCTATCCCCCTCGGGGCAGGAACCAGAAATACTCATGTGATGCAGAAGGTGGAAATCTGGTTTCTGTAATTGCTTCTTTCGTGGACATGGACTTTGGCAGGTCGATCCATATCCCTACATGGGAATTTTTAGAGTGATGAAAATGTTCTGAATACAACTCGGGTGGCAGATGTCTAGCAGAATATTTTCAAATGTATATAAAAATAAATACCACAGAGGGTCAGGCAGTAGCACAGTGGGTTAAGCGCACATGGCACCAAGTGCAAGGACCAGGGTAAGGATCCCCGTTTGAGCTCCAGGTTCCTCACCAGCAGGGATGGGGGAGGGATCACTTCCCAAGCAGTGAAGCAGACCTGTAGGTATCTACCTTTCTCTCCCCCTCTCTGTCTTTCCCTCTTCTCTTGATTTCTCTCTGTCCTGTCCAACAACAAGGATAACAATAATAGTAACAACAGTAATAAACAACAGTCCTAGCATTTCATTATCATTATTTCCTCTAGATCCCAGTTGTTTACTTGACTGGAAACAACTGAAATAAAAATAAGCTGTCAGGTGGTTTCATTGGTAAGAGCAATGTCCTGCATATGTAAGACTGTGGGTTTGATTCTTTGCAACCAAATGAAGGAAGTGTGCTCTGTTCTCTCTGTCTCTCTCTGATTCTTTTTTTTTATTATTTTTTTATATTTATTTTATTTTATTCCCTTTTGTTGCCCTTGTTGTTTTATTGTTGTAGTTATTATTGTTGTTGTTGTCATTGTTGGATAGGACAGAGAGAAATGGAGAGAGGAAGGGGAAGACAGAGAGGATGAGAGAAAGATAGACACCTGCAGACCTGCTTCACCACCTGTGAAGTGACTCCTCTGCAGGTGGGGAGCCGGGGTTCAAACCGGGATCCTTATGCCGGTCCTTGTGCTTTGCGCCACCTGCGCTTAACCCGCTGTGCTACAGCCCGACTCCCTCTCTCTGATTCTTTATTCTTTAATTATTTTTATTTATTTAGTGGATAGAGATAACTAGAAATCAAGGGAGAGTGAGTGGGAGAGAGGAGAGAGAAAGAGAGAGAGAGGGAGAGGGAGAGAGAGAGAGAGAGAGAAAGAGAGACAGAGAGAAAGAGAGAGACAGAGAGAAAGAGAGAGACAGAGAGACTTGCAGCCCTCTTTCACCAGCAAAGTTTTTCCCCTGCAGGTGAGGACCAGGGACTTGAACCCAGGTCCTTACACATAACATGTACATTCAACCAGGTACACCACCACCTGGCTCCTGGTCTTTCTCTCCCTCTCCATCTCATAAAACATAGGAAATAAAATAAAAAACTGAGTTTTTATACTTCACAGGAGACTTTATAACTGATATCTTATGCTTCATTCAGGAACCTGGAGGTAAGAAAATAGTAGGTGAGATTTGGGATTTTCATGTTGGAAGAAGCAAGAAAGTCTATTTTAGGCATATTCCAAGAGGCCCATGACTTTACTAATTTTCCCTTTGCCTAACAGCTAACATGCAGGTGTACTGAAAGTATTGTCTGGGAAGATGGTGTCAGAGTTGGAAATAGGATTAAAAAGTTGAATCAGGGCAGAGAGTAGATCTCAAATATTTGAAGAGTATATAAATACCATTAACTGTAAACCACATCATCTGACCTAGGGCCTATGGCTACTCATATTATCACAGAAGCCTATGTAACCTCTGTATCCTTGCTAGTCTGAGCTCAAATTCCATGGTAACAGCTAGGAACATTCTGGGCTTCATTCATTTCAGGACCAGTAGTCCTCAAATAGCAGAGTATGTTGATCCAACCTTCGGAAGTGGAGCAATGTCTACCACTGTAGTTCTACATTGAGGGCAATGTCCTGTAGACACTCAAGATGGTTTATGATGTTGTACTGATGGAGATGACTAGTGATGGTAGAGAGAAGAATCTGTTAGAGGTCTAGGCCCATCATATCTGTGTGGGAATCCCAAGACCCCCTGACTAGAGTCTAGATGATGGGGTAGCTTGGTAGTGGCCAGAAGGGCCATCATCAGAGTATGCCAGTCTCTTTCCTTTATCCAGCTTTTGTAGTCCTTACCTTATCTGACAGGGTTAGAATGAGAGTGACTGAGGGAAGTAAAATAAGGGATTAGGTGTGGAGGATAACTAGGTCATTGTGACTAGGAAGATTGCTAATGTGTTAAGAGTGTAGGACTTACATGCCTGAGGTTCCTGTTTCCATCCTCAGCACTGGATGTATCCAAGTGGTTCCTCTTCCCCCACCCCTGTGAAATAAATCAACTAAATATGTTTATTAGTGATTAGATTATTAGTGATTAGTGATGACTGGCAAGATTGCAGGATAAGCAAGGTTATAATTCCCACCACCCGAGTTTCATATCCCCTCCCCTACATTGGAAGATTTCCTGGTTTTTAAAATTTATTTATTTATTTGTTTTTTTGCCTTTCATTTAATAATGTATGGGCAGATTCACACTGAGAAACATTTTTGGGTAAAACTTATCAAATTTGAACTGATAATTTTCTTTTTTTAATTTTTTTAAAAATATTTTGTTTATTCCCTTTTGTTTCTCTTGTTGTATTATTTATTGTTGTTGTAGTTATTGCTGTCATTGTTGTTGAATATGACAGAGAGAAATGGAGAGAGGAGGGGAAGATGGAGAGGGGGAGAGAAAGAAAACTATAGACCTGCTTTAGTGCTTGTGAAGCGACCACCTTACAGGTGGGAAGCCGGGGCTCGAACCGGGCTCCGTATGCAAGTCCTTGTGCTTTGCACCATGTGCACTTTAACCTGCTGCACTACGGCCCGGCTCCCTGAACTGATAATTTTCAGAGAAAAATATTTTCTCTATAAATAATTGCTTCTCTATTTTCTTAATTTATTTTTATTGGGAGATTGATATTTTACAGTTGAGAGTAAATACAATGGTTTGTACATGCATAACATTTCCCAGTTTTCCACATAACAATACAACCCCCACTAGGTCCTCTGCCATCATGTTCCAGAACCTGAACCCTTTCTCCACCCACCCACAACAGAGTCTTTTATTTTGGTGCAATACACCAACTCCAGTCTTTTATCCCTCTGGTCGTATGGACCAAAGATCTTTATGGGAAGTAGAAGCTTCTCAGCTGGACAATAAATCATTAACTTGGCATTATATTATCCAGAAAGAAGTTTTTCTGAACTATAAGGTATGAAACTATAATTAGAAGCCGTATTCCTCTCTTGGTGATATATCCTAAGGAAAGAAACACACTCATCCAGAGAGATATATGTATTCCCATGGTAAGAGCTACATAGTTAGTAATAGCCCAAACTAGGAAGCAACCCAGGTTTACAATAACAGAGGAGTGGCTGAATGAGTTCTGGTATATATACACAATGGAATACTACTCAGCTGTTAAGAATGATGAGTTCACATTCTTCACCTCATCTTGGATAGAGCTTGAAGGAATCATGTTAAGTGAGATAAGCCAGAAAGAGAAGGATGAGTAGGGAATGATTCCACTTATAGACAGAAGTTGAAAAATAAGAACAGAAGGGAAAAAACAAAGCAGAACTTGAACTGGGTTTGTTGTATTGCACCAAAGCAAACTCTGTGAAGGGAGGGAAGGCAGGAGGCTAGGGGAGGGATTTGACGTTCTGCATGATAGTGGAAACAGATGTAGGCTGAAGCTGAGAGTGTTTTGCAGACACCTATCATAGTGAATTGAGAAATTTTACCCATGTGCTAACAACTTTACTATATATCATTAGACCCCCTCTTCAATAATAAAATAAAATAAACATTAAAATGAAGCCCTATTTTCCTTTGGCATTTAATTAGATTCTGATGAAAGTGAAAAAGAAAAATATATAAAGAAAAAAATCAAATAAAAATTAAACCAAATTAAATCAAATAAAAATTAAATGTTGTACCATTTTTATGACCATAAATACATGTGATTTATTTAATGTAACTATGAAATTTTAAAAAGGACTTAAAAGAATATGAATGGATAATTGACAGTCTCTGGATAATGCCCACCACAGGGAGAAACAAGCAAAATTTAATGAATTACAATACTCTTTATAATTCTTTCAATAAAGTATAAATTCCGGTATCCTATTTAAGGCTATCTATTTTAAGTGTATGTTACTATAGAAGAAGTTTGAGTGTTGCTCTGCTGTGATCTATAAGGGAAATTACAAAGATATTTAACCAGTAGGCATTTATGGCAGATGAAGTTAAAGTTGTTTTTAAAGTCTACAAAGTACTGCTTCATCACTTGAGAAACTTTCTCCCTGCAGGTGGGGACTAGGGACTTGAACCCAGGTCCTTATGCACTGTAATGGGCACACTTAAGCAGGTGTACCACCCAATTGCCTTTTATTTTTAAAGAAATTTTTATTATTATTGTTTTTATTTTTAAATAAATATTTATTAAAGTAACATTGGCTTAGACCATTATATAAATTTCTGCTGACAATCTTATTTTAAAATTTTTATTAGTGACTTAATAATGGCAAGATTGTAAAGTAATTTCATACACTTCCCACCATCAGAGTACCATGTCCTATGCCCTCCTGTGCAAACTTCCCTATTCTTTATTCCTCTGGGAGTAGGGAACAAAATTGTTTATGGGATGCAGAAGGTGGCTTCTGTAATTGCTTCTCCTCTGGATATGAGCATTGTCAGGTGGATCCATACCCCCAGCCTGTCTCTATCTTTCCCTAGTGGGGTAGGGATGTGCAGAAGTGAGGTTCCAGGACACATTGGGGAGGTCATCTTTCCAGGCTAAGTAAGATTGCTCTCATGGTAGCATTGCAGCTTGGTGGCTGAAAGGCAATAGCATATAAAGCAGAATAATTTTTTTTTAAATAAACAGGAATTCGAAGGTAGAAATAGAGCAGGTGAAATTAGGGGTCTTTATATGGGAAGAAGCTAGACTGTCTATTTTAGGTATATTCCAAGGGGCCTATGACTTTAGTAATTTTTGCTTGAGCCTGACAGCTTAACATGCAAATGGACTAAAACTGTTGTCTGGGAAGATGGTGTCAGAGTTGGGAATAGAACTAGAAAGCTGGATTAGGGCAGAGAGCAGCTTTCAAATATGAGGAAAGTATATGCTGCTGTTAGTTATATGTGATGTTAGGGCCTCCTGCATACTGAGACCACTGTTTAATAATTACCAGACTGATTTTCCCTTTCTTTTGTTTTTGAGAGAATGAGGAGAGGAGAGACAGATACAGAGAGTAAAGACACCGTGGTACTTTTCCACCATCCATGGATCCCACTACCCCTTTCCCCAGTGCCCTCTGTGATGCTCTAGTATGTAGAGGCTAAAACCCAGGGCCTTATGCCTGGCTGAGTACACTCAACTAACTGAGCCTTGTCCCAGGCCAAGAGCTATTTGTCTTCTTAATCTTGTTCCTATTTATTGGAACTTGAAGTGAAAAGATTAAATGATAATATCATCCAGTCATTTGATAAGTGCCAAGGAACTTGCTGGTCAAAATTGAAGTGTTATATTATATCTTTAAATAAATATTACAGGGATGCAATTATTGCCCTTTTTTGTAGGCAAGTAACATCAGACTTGTAAAGACTTTGGTTCAACGTCACACAGGAGGGAACAAAGCAAAGGATCACAGTGAGAATTTTGTAGTTACCATAATGACAAAATATTTCCACATTACCAAAGTGTCTTTTTATTTTATTCACAATTCCACCCTTTTTTTTTAAACTGGGGAATGTGAACTAACAGACAACCAACCAGCAGTGGAAGGTGCTGTCAATGGAGACATCTCGACTGTGGTGTCTCTCTCTTTCCATTTCTCTATCTGAATGAAAAACAAACCACAGAAGGGAGTATTACTAATGATTGCTAACATACATGTCTATTTGTTTATAATTTTTAAATAAAATGATGAAAAAAATTAAAAAATACATAAACTGTCTGCTGAGTGGTGGCACACCTGGTTGAATATACATGTTACAATCCACAAGGATCTGGGTTCAAGTTCCCAGTCCCCACCTGCAGGGACAAAGCTTTATAAATGGTGAAGCAGGACTGCTGGTATCTCTCTGTCTCGCTCCCTGCTCCCTCTCTATTTTCACATACCATCTTGATTTCTGGCTGTCTTTATCCAATAAATAAATAAAGATGATAAAAAAGAAACTTTAAAAGCATATTTAAAAACATAAAACTGTATGTAGCAGATGCATTTGTAGCACTTATTTAATGGTGTATGTCTATATAACCTTTACAGGATTAGCATGTGAATACTCAATATTTTCAAGAATACTGCAACATCCTTAAGTCAGAAAGACTTCCTCATTTTCCTTTATATCCACTACTCAAGTACACATAGTAAATATACAAAGTATTTTTACATTCTTTGCCAGATCTTTCTGTTATAAATAAAGGAAAATTTCCCTGGATAGTTATCAGTATTAGTTATTAATTGAGACTATCTTTGCAGATCTTCTATTTTCTTTTAAAACAGTACAGTTCTTTGTTTAGTACATTCTTTCCAAGCCCATCTTTTACTAACTTGGCCTCCCCTGCCAAAAAAAATAAAGTCTATTTCCTTTACCTTGAATATGAGAAGGTCTTGATATTTATTTTCAGCCAACAGCATTGAGTAGAGTGACATTGTGCAAATTCAGAGTCTAGTCTACAAGAGACCTTGAATATTCCCACTCTAGAAATGTCTGAGCCAGGGACAATGTGGACAGTAGTGGGCAAACATGCTGAAGGAAGAGATAGAATAATCCAAAATTGAGTTTCTTGACCTCCATTTCCAACCTGGGCCGGTTCATCCCTCCTTAGGCAACCTCAGCTCCTGGGAGGTCACCATATTGATGCCGAACTTAGTGCAGACACTCAATCGGCATAGCACACTACAGCCCAGAACTCCTAGGCTCAAGCGATCCTCCAGCCTCAGCCTACCAAGTAGCTGGGACTATAGGTGTGCCTCACCATGTCCGGCCAAATTTGAGTTTCTTTTGCCCTCCCCCACCCCCAGTTCTTCTTCTTCTTCTTCTAGTGTTTGCCATTCTTCCGTAGCCAGTCAACAGCATCAGGTTGAGCCTGATGTAAAGTTTCGAGACCTCCTTTGAATCTGGAGAGGTGGCAGTCATTGATTATGTGGGTCATAGTCTGTCTGTAGCCGCAGGGGCAGTTCGGGTCGTCTCTGGCTCCCCAGCGATGGAACATAGCAGCGCACCGGCCATGGCCTGTTCGATAGCGATTGAGGAGGGCCAATCATAACGTGCTAGGTCAAAGCCAGGTTGACGCTCGCAGGGGTCTGTGATGAGGTGTTTGTTCTTTACCTCAGCTGACTGCCAACTCTGTTTCCAAGAGTCTGGAACAGAGAAGTTCAGTGTAGGCATAGGGGACCAGATTGGGTGACAAGACGTCAAGCGTTGGACAGGGTGGGCGAAGATATCCGCGTATATTGGCAGGTCCAGTCGAGCGTAGACGTGGGAAATGAACTTAGGTGATGCCGCAATATCTGGCGGGGCGATGTTGCTAAGAACTGGCAGCCATGGAGCCGGGGTGGAACGGATGGTTCCAGAAATTATCCTCATGGAGGAATATAATTTGGAATCGACCAAGTGGACATGGGGGCTACGGAACCATACTGGGGCACAGTATTCTGCAGTGGAATAGCATAATGCCAGAGATGATGATCGTAGTGTGGAAGCGCTCGCGCACCATGAGGAGCTGGCCAGTCTTGCAATGATGTTATTCCTCGTGCCCACCTTTGTTGCAGTTTTTATGAGATGTTCGTGAAATGACAGGGTGCGAGTTTCTTTTGCCCTCCCCCCACCCCCAGTGATAACCAGTGACAGAAATGCCAAAGAACTAAAGTTAATAATTCCAGCTTCTAGCTGATTGCAGATGATGAAGGAGAATAAGAGAAAAAAAAAAAAGAATCATCTAGATTGAGCCCAGCCTGTGGTTATGTTTATTCACAGATTCATAAGTAAAGTTAGTGACTATTTCTAGCACTTCCATTCAGTGTAATTAAAAAAAAGTTTTATTATGTTTATCTGATAGAGTCAGAAATTGAGAGGGAAGGGGGAGACAGAGAAGGGGAGAGATGGAGAGACATCTGCAGCACTGCTTCACTACTTTCAAAGCATTTCCTTTCCAACTGGGGACCAGAGGCTCGAACCCAGGTCCTTGTACACTGTAATGTGTGCATTTAACTAGGTCCACCACCACCTGCCTTCCTCAGTATAATTTGTTAATCATCAATCACTAGCTGATCCACCAAAGACATTCTTTAACAGAACAAAAGATAGATCAGTAAGGACTTTACTAGAGAACTCTATCCTACATAGTCATAAACAACATTGGAAATATTGTGAAGTCAGTCTCTCATTCCTCCTAAGGAACTGGAAATGCTGGCAGTAGGTATGACTAGAAAAGCTTACTTGCATTGTTAAAAAAAAAAAAATCTTACAATGATCTGCCCTTATCTTAGATATGGCTTGTTTATTTTCTTTTGCATTTATGAATCCCTGGAGTATTTACTTATTAAACAGTTCAAATAGATAGGGTGATGGTGGTAGAGGTGGTAGTACTGGTGGTATGTGTGTGTTTTGCTGTGACACTGGTCAGCTATGTTTTAGGGTGGTACTAGGGATTGAACCTAGGATCTGGAACCAATAGCTACTACTTCTGTCTCTCCAACAGAACTGCTGAGTTTATTCATAAACATAGAAATTTGGGTCCTGGAGCACAATGGCCAAGGACCCAATGGGTGTTGTATTGTTATGTGGAAAACTGGGAGATTTTATGCATGTACAAATTACTGTATTTACTGTTGAGCATAAAATATTAATCCCCTAATTAAAAAAAAAACATACACACAGTAAAAAAAAAAAACTATGAGGAGACATCACCATGCCAGTGAGAATGGCCTGGCTCTCAATGCCACAAGTGGTTACTTGCCTAGAATGGACAGGCACTTTCTTTGCCAGGGCACTTTCTCCATACCTGGGCTCTCTGCTCAGCCCTGTGGTGGAAACATATTCTTTCTGGCAATTAGGTTCTTTCCACATTCTTCAAAGAAAAATAAATAGAATTTTACCCAGTAGAGATGTGTTTACTTTTTAGTCAAGAATAAAATGTGTGATGCCAGTTCTGGTTTTGTTTATTCATGAATATTGAACTACATTTTTAAAAATACTTAACTGTGACTGTACAAAAAAAAATTGCCTGTGAATTTTTATAAGGGCTTTATTCATACTTGCCAAAATACAGAAGCAACTGAGATCCTACAGTAGCTGAATGAGTAAATGAGTGATGATATGTCCAAACAGTGTCTGTAGCTAACAAAAGAAATGAACTATTATACATTTGGGAAAAAAAGCAACCTCTGTGCATACCAAGAAATTATCTAAAAGGGTACAATTCTACCTATGATACTGTGGAAAAGGTACAACTATGAAAAAACTAAATGAAATTAGTGGTTAGTAGGGTTTAAGGAGAGACAGAGTGTAGACTGTTTTTAAGGCAGTGAAATTATTGTGTGTGCTAGTATTAAATACAGAAACCTGACATTTTGCATTTTACATTTTTTTCCACTTTTTAATTCATTTTACACTTGTCCAAACCCATGGGATATACAACACAAAGACTGAGCCCTGATGTAAACAGAGGACTCTGGGTAATAGTGTATGTCAGTATGGATTCACCAGTTGTCGCACTGGTACCATTCTGGCGAGGACTATTAATAGTGGAAGAACCTGTAGATGTGTGGGGATAGAGGTATCTGGGAAATCTTTATTTTCTGCTTCATTTTCATATGAATCTGAAACTGCTCTTATACATGAATTATTTTTTTAAAAGAGCCACCTGGAAATTATGGTTTGTGCATTGAACTAGATTCCTCTCTGTAAAAATATTTCAGAATTTTAGAAATATATTAATATGATGTACATTTGTAATTGACAGCCTGTCACATGGCAATGTTGTAACTGAAACAGATGCAATCTGCACTGCCAGTGCAATAACACTGGGATTTGTTTGAAGAACTAGTGATTTTTCCTTTGCATCTGAGTAAATTTCCCGCAGAGGAGCACGAAAACTGAGGGTGCTGACTTCTGATCAGTCTTCAGAATCCAGTGTTTTCAGACCAGCTGTTTGATTAGTGCCAACTGCAAAGCAATTTAACATGAAAGATGTTCATTTTAATTAGCAAAGGGGCTAGTATAAAAGAAAAGACAAAATACATTCTTAATTTGAAGGGACACTTTATTTGAGCATCTCTATTTTAAAGTTACAAGTATTGAAACTCCCCAAACATAGGCAACTTCTTCAAAATAATGTAGTTAATGATTAACCTGGTGACCTCACTTATGGCATGCTACCATCTCTTAGCAGTGCAAAATATCTTGAGCATTTTATGGTAGAGAAGGAAAGTCATGTACAATATTTAGCATGGGTACAGTATTTAGCATGGGTACAATATTTCGGATCAATTAATCTGGGAATGATTCTAAACATTCTCAATTTTTAATTCTTCAGCAAAACTTACTCATGGGCAAGGGACTTATTTGGCTTTTTTGAGTAAATTCATGCTCATCATTGAAAACTCACCACGGATGCCCCAGGTGGTGGTGCACCTGGCTAAGCACACATAGAACTAAGTGCAAGGACCACACAAGGATGCGGATTTGAGCCCCTGGCTCCTCACGTTCAGGAGGAACCCTACACAAGCTGCAAAGCAGGTCTGCAGGTGTCTTTCTCTCTCCCCCTCTGTCTCCACTTACAGTCTCAACTTTTCTCCCTCCTATCCCATAAAATGGAAGAGAATGGCTGCCAGGAGCAGTGGATTCATAGTGTTGGCACCTAGCTCCAGTGATAATCCTGGAGGGGTAAAAACAGAAAGTTCACTTTAACCATCACTTTGGGAAGTTTTGACTAACTCCTTGGGACTGTTGACAAATTTCCATGATTTCTTGGACTATAGATCAACTATGGTCACGGTTCTCACCCAAAGGGTGATTTCATACCTCCAGTAACATTTGAGGAGACTATTTTTTGTCTTGGTGCCTGCAATTGAACCTATGATCTCTTACATGCATCTCATATGCATCATCACTAACATACATCCCAACTCCACAAAAACATTTTTTGATGTTTATATGTTAACTCTCTTTTTAACCATCAGATTCCAGATGCTAGCATGATGCTGACCAGACTTCCCTGGACAGACAACCCCATCAATGTGTCCTGGAGCTCCGCTTCCGCAGAGCTCTTGCCCGCTACGGAGAGACAGAGAAAAATGCTAGGAGTATGGATTGACCTGTCAATGCTCATGTTCAGTGAGGAAACAATTACAGAAGCCAGACCTTCAATCTTCTGCTTCCCACAATGACCTTGTGTCCATAGACCAAGAGGGTAAAAGAACAGGAAAGCTATCAGGGAAGGGGATGAGATACAAAGTTCTGTGGGAATTGTGTGTAATTGTACCCCTCTTATCCTATGGTTTAGTCAATGTTTCCTTTTTATAAATGAAAAATTTTTAAAAAGAAATATTTTTTGTTGTTGTCACAACTTGAAACTGTTAACTGGTATGGAATGAGTAGGGATCATTATTGCTACTGGACATCCTACAAACACATAGGATGGTCCCACTGCTAAAAAAAATTTATCTGGCCCAAATGTCTGCATCTTTGCTCTTGAGCAGCCCTGAATTACTGCATTGTCTTAGCTGCTTGCCAAAACCAGGCATGATATTTCTCTCTCATGTAGATTGAATTGTTCCTTTTTTAAAGTTTTATTTATAAAATGGAAATATTGACAAGACTATAGGATAAAAGGGGTACATTTCCACACAGTAACCACCCCCAGAGCTCCATATCCAATCATCTCCGTTGATAGCCTCCCTATTCTTTATCCCTCTGGGAATATGGACCCAGGATCATTATGGTGTGTAGAAGGTGGAAGATCTGGCTTCTGTAATTGCTTCTCTGTTGAACATGGGTGGTGTCAGGTTGATTCTCACTCCTGGCCTGTTTCTCTCTTTCCCTAGTGGGGCAGGGCTCTGGGGAGGCGGGATTTCAGGGGGTGGGGTCATTTGCCCAGTGAAGTCAGGTTGGCATCATGTTAGCATCTGGAACCTGGTGGCTGAGAAAGAGTTAAGATAAAAGGCAGAACAAATTGACTAATCATGAACCTAAAGGCTAGAATATTACAGATGAAGATTTGAGGTCTCCGTTTTGGAAGAAGCTCATAGGTCTCTTTTATATGTATTCCAAGGGGCCCATGACTTCACTAGTTTTTGTTGAGCCGGACATCTAACATGCAGGTGGACCCAGGTGATTGTCTGGGGAGATTGTGCCATAGTTGGAGAAAAGGACTAGAAAGCTGGATAAGGGCAGAGAGTAGCTCCCAAATATGTGAAAAGTATCTAAATATTGGGAACTGTAAACCCGATCAAATTGATCTGGGGCCCATATTCAGCACAGGATCCTATGTAACGTCTGCATCCCTATAGGTCTGAGCTATATATCTCCCAGTTCTGGAACCTCTAGGGTGGGGCTCACTTTCCTGCATACTTCTTTAAAATCGTACCAACTGATACTGAATTGTTCTTTTTAAAATGAGCAATGAACCAGATATTTCAGAGCATCAAGATATATATATTGAGGGGGCTGGACAGTGGCACACCCAGTTGAATGCACACGTTACCATGCACAAGAAACCAGTTTCAAGCTCCTACTTCCCTTCTATAAGAGGGATATTTCATGAGCCAAGCGGTAAAACAGGTCTGCAGATGTCTCTCTTCCTTCCCTTCTCTAGCCTTCCCTCCAGTCTCAGGTTTTCTATCGAATGTAGAAGGAAAAAAGAACAAAGAAAAATGACTGCCAAGAGTGGTATATTCATCATCAGAGGCCAAGCTCTGGTGAAAATCCGAGAGAGAGAGAGAGAGAGAGAAAGATATCCAGGTTTTAAAAATCTACTCTTAAAGCTTTTAAAACCCAGAATTATATTTACTCACATCCATATATGACTCACATTGGTATCAATTCCTGGTGAGACATTTTAGCTTTATCCTCTTCTCCTTTTTCTACTCTGTCTTGGAAATAATAGATATATAAGATGTAACCACCTATTTTTAAGTCAAGAGGAAACTCATTCCTCTTTCATCTTTTTTTCCCAAGGAAAATATAGGGATTTAGGTTAGAGAAAATTACTGTTTTATCACTGGGAAATTCAGTAGTGATAATTTGTTCTAGAGAGTTATTTTTACATATATATTTTTTCAATTTTTGCCACTTTATGGATAATGTGGACTTAGGAATTAGTAATATTTCTTTGAGAAAATTAAATGCTATTACAATGTGATATTCTCATTAGCTTGTCAGAAGAAAGAAAAGACCATTTATTCTGTGAGCAGTTGTTCATAGAAGCTGAAAGAGGGAAATGTATAGGACATCTTATAATTTTGTAAGTGATTGTTAAATAATACCAATCTATTTTGTTAAATTTTTAAATATTTATTTATTTTCCCTTTTGTTGCCCTTGTTTTTTTATTGTTGTTGTTGTTGTTATTGATGTCGTCATTGTTAGGTAGGACAGAGAGAAATGGAGAGAGGAGGGGAAGAAGGAGAGGGGAAGAGAAAGATAGACACCTGCAGACCTGCTTCACTGCCTGTGAAGCTACTCCCCTGCAGATGGAGAGCTGGGGGCTGGAACCGGGATCCTTACACCTGTCCTTGTGCTTTGCGCCATATGCATTTAATCCGCTGTGCTACTGTCTGACTCCCTACCAGTCTATTTTTAAAGGAAGATAGATTTAACTTAGAGGTACTTCAGGAAAGGCTTCTATGACAAGTATGACACTTCTTTGCAACAGAATTCTTTCTTCCCCTATACTGAACTTCTTGTGATCCAGTATCTCAAATGCATCAAGCATTTAGTGATGTTTATACTGTAACAAGACATAGAAGAGGGAGTGATCCCACATCACTTTCCATAGGGTTATGTTCATAACAAGAAACCAATTCTGGGAGTCAATTTTAAAGAAACAGAAAAATTGGGAACATTACCTATCCTCTTGCCACATAAAAGAAAGATTCTTATATGATTTCAACACAACAATTATTATTTTCAGTGCATCCATTTATGCTTGTCTATAGGTATCTAATGTTTAGGAAATCATTTTAGAATTTTTCCCTGGAAATGAATAATTAAATTTGGGTAAACTCTTCCTTTTCAAAGACATTATTTATATCATACATAATGCAAATAAAACTTTTTTTTAATGCACTGAGTATACAAAGCCAGTGAATTTTTGAAAGTAATGAGTGTAGAACTTGAAAACCTTAGAATAATTTTCAATACATCTCAGAATTAAGACATTCATGTCATTTCACTTGGAACTCCTAGAGCATCTTTGAAAATACTTGTGATTCTTGAGTTTTATATAGTGACATGATACAGTTGTGTTATACTAAAGACTTAGTTGGGTTTAGCTTAGCAACAGGAATTTGCTTTCTTTACTGGAAATAAATAAAGTAACTAGTGAGGCCAGGCAGTGACACACCTGGTTAAGCACACACACTATGGTGTACAAGGACACAGATTCAAGGTCCTGGTCCCCACGAGCAGGGGACAAGCTTCATTAGTGTTGAAGCAGTGTTTCTCGCTCTCTCTCTTTCTCTTATTATTTTTGATGATCAGTCAGTATTAGCTTTTATTTTGCATGAAATGAACAATAGATGCACTGAGTCAGCACCTTGCTCACTATCACTACTAAATCATCATGTTTTCCCATGAACTGCCATTCATCTACCTTTCCAGCTGGTAAGCTGAGCCACTTGTTTCCATTCCACCAAAGTTCCAGAAACCTCTTTCCCTCTCTGTCTCCCACTCCCCTCTCAATTCCTATCTCTGTTCAGAAAAGATAAATAAATAACAAAATAACTAAATATGGCCTTTAGAATGAGTTTAATGGATTAGGTCATATTTTATACTAAAGAACTCTTGTTCTTTTTTTTTAAAAAAAATTTTATTTAAGAAAGGATTAATGAACAAAAACATAAGGTAGGAGGGGTACAACTCCACACAATTCCCACCATCCAATCTCCATAACCCACCCCCTCCCATGATAGCTTTCCCATTCTCTAGCCCTCTGGGAGCATGGACCCAGGGTCATTGAGGGTTGCAGAAGGTAGAAGGTCTGGCTTCTGTAATTGCTTCCCCGCTGAACATGGGCGTTGACTGGTCGGTCCATACTCCCAGTCTGCCTCTTTCTTTCCCTAGTAAGGTGTGTCTCTGGGGAAGCTGAGCTCCAGGACACATTGGTGGGGTCTTCAATCCAGGGAAGCCTGGCCAGCATCCTGGTGGCATCTGGAACCTGGTGATTGAAAAGAGAGTTAACATAGGAAGCCAAACAATTTGTTGAGCAATCATGGATCCCAAGCTTGGAATAGTGGAGAGGAAGTGTTAGGGAGGTACTCACTGCAAACTAGTGTACTACTGCTTTCAGGTATATATTTCGCAGTAGTTTATGGATACGTGTGCACATAAGCTCCCTCTCACAGAAACTGGTGTATATCTAGGTTATGGGACTTTGTTAGAAAGTGAACTACCTGAGATGAAATTAGAGTGTACTATAAAAGGAAAGGTCTCACCCGAGTAATGAAGCTGAAGGGTTGTCATTCCACACGTGAAGTCTCTGGACACAGTCTGAGGTGAAGCATGTTGAGGTGACAATCGTTGCATTGGTTAGGTTGTGATCAGCGGATGCAATATTATTTGGTTTGGATTGGGAGATGCATACAGGAAAGTGGGCCCTATCCAAGGGTTCCAGGACTAGGGGAAGTAGGGGCTCTATAGTGGAGATGTGAGGTTCCTGCTGTCTTAGGGTTCAAAAAGACAATCAATAGTTAATGTTATCATCACATTATTTGTTAATTGGGTTAACTTTGAAAAGTCCTTTTGTTATGGTTTGCTGCACAGTATCCAGTATCTTGTATATAGCTGTGCTATTGGATGCTTCTAATCTACTTGGTCTAGGCTTTTGAGAGAGTCCGCATATCAAATATACAGCCTATATATTAAAAGGATTCAGTTTGTGTTTTGAGAAACTTTGAGACATACAATTGATTTTCCCCCTCTCATATTAATTAACTACTGATTTATATGTCTACATTTTTCTAGGAGTGTACATAAACACCATTCCCACCACCAAAGGACTGTGACCCATCCCTCCCGTCCACTCCCACCACCCACTGGCCCAGGAAGCTGCATGTCTACCCCTCACCACTGGGTTTTTACTTTGGTGCCCTACTTACAATTTGATCAGGTCCTGCTTTTAGTTTCCCTTTCAGATCTTCTTAATCAACTTCTGTTGATGAGTGGAATCATCCCATACTCATCTTTATCTTTCTGACTTAGTTCACTTAACATAATTCCTTCTAGCTCTGTCCAAGATGGGTCAGAGAAGGTGCGTTCATTGTTTTTGCTAGGTGCATAGTATTCCATTGTGTATATATACCACAGCTTTCTCAGCCACTCATCTGTTGTTGGGCACCTGGGTTGCTTCCAGGTTTTAGCTATTACGAATTGTGCTGCTATGAACATAGGAGTACACACCTCTTTTTGCTTGGGTGTTATGGAGTCCTTGGGGTATAACCCCAGGAGAGGAATTACTGGATCATATGGAAGGTCCATGTCTAGCCTTCTGAGAATTTTCCAGACTACTCTCCACAGAGGCTGTACCAATTTACATTCCCACCAGCAATGTAAAAGGGTTCCTCTGTCCCCACATCCTCTCCAGCATTTGTTGCTGCTGTCCTTTTTGATGTATGCCATTCTTACAGGAGTGAGGTGGTATCTTAGTGTTGTCTTAATTTGCATTTCTCTGACAATCAGTGACCTAGAGCAGTTTTTCATATGTTTTTTAGCCTTTTGGATCTCCTCTGAGGTGAATGTTTTGTTCATATCCTCTGCCCATTTTTGGATGGGGTCATTTGCTTTTTTGCGGCTAAGTTTGCTGAGCTCTTTATATATTTTGGTGATTAGTTTCTTGTCTGATGTCTGGCATGTGAAGATCTTCTCCCATTCTGTGAGGGGTCTCTTTGTTTGCTTAATAGTTTCTTTGGATGTGCAGAAGCTTTTCAATTTGATGTAGTCCTATTGGTTTGTTTCTGCTTTAGTCTTCCTTGCAATTGGGTTTGATTCATCAAAGATGTTCTTGAGGTGTAGGTGGGAAAGTGTTTTACCAATGCTTTACTCTAAGTATTTGATTGTTTCTGGTCTGACATCTAGGTCTTTGATCCATTTGGAGTTGATTTTTGTTTCTGGTGAGATAAAGTGGTTCAATTTCATTCTTCTGCATGTTTCAACCCAGTTTTCCCAGCACCATTTATTGAAGAGAGCCTCCTTTTTCCATTTAATCCTTTGGGCCCCCTTATCAAAGATTAGATGCCCATAGGTGTTGGGATTTACTTGTGGGCTTTCAATTCTGTTCCACTGGTCTGTATGTCTATTTTTGTTCCAGTACCATGCTGTTTTGATGATGATGGCTTTATAATATAGTTTAAGGTCTGGGAGTGTGATGCCTCCATTTCTGTTTCTTTTCCTTAAGATGGTTTTGGCAATTCTAGGTGTTTTCAGGTTCCAGATAAATGATTGTAGTGTTTGTTCTATTCTCTTAAAGAAGCTTGGTGGGTCTTGTTCTCCTTTTAAGAGTCATCTTCCAAGTGATTTACCTTGGAGAATGTGTAACAAGGTCTCTTGGTACTAAATAGCGAAGAGAAGGATTCCTTCTTTCAGTTTTTGAAATTAATTGACTATAGGAGGTGTTTTACACACAACTTTAAAAGTGTAACAAAATATATCTCAAACTAAAAGTTTACACTGAATATATATATAATTTAATATTATTTAAGCAACAATCTCAGTAACACATTTCTGAGAAAAAATACATTTTCATGGAGATAGATAGCATAATGGTTAGGGAAAGAGATTCTCATGCCTGGGGCTCCAAAGTTACAGGTTCAATCCCCTGCAGTACCATAAACCAAGCTCTCCTCAAAAAAAAAAATGTTTTTTTTTTTCTATTTATAGTTGACCTCATTTACTTCTAGAAGGAAAAGAATAAACACTATTTTCCCCTGTATCCTGTAACTATCTAGATTTAATGTGTCATTTTCGTCAAGGAAAAATGTTTAGAAACTGGAATGAAATTAAATTTATTTAGCATCGAAGCTAAAGATTCTCTTAACTTATTGCCTTCTAAAAATATTTTTATTTATTTTTTATGCAGAGATACAGAGGGAAAGATGCACAGAAGGGCTAAGCACTGAAGCGCCTGGCTATGCACACACGTAACAGTGTGCAAGGACCTGAGTTCAAGCCCTTGGTGCCTACCTACAAGGGGGGAAGCTTCATGTGTGGTAAATCAGGGCTGTAGGTGTCTCTCTGTCTCTTTCTCTATCTCCCCTACCCTCTAAATTTCTATCTGTCTCTGTCCAATAATAAGTAAATAAATTAATTAAAGAAAAAAGATATATATATATACACATATATATACTTAGAAATTAAAAAGAAATTAAAAATAAAAAACATAGAAATACCAGAGCACAGCTCAACTCTGATTTATGGAGGTGCTAGGGATTGAAAATGCCTACAAAAACTAATGTGCTCTCAGTACATTAAAGTACCATGCAAAAATGTTGCTTCTATGTTACTGTTTATATTAGGAGATGCTTACAATCCTTGTGAGATATTAATAACTGAAACTAGATTTTTTTCATAAGTTTGTTAAATTCCTTTTTTATTTATTTAAAAAAAGAGACATTAAAAAAACCATATGATAAGAGGGGTACAACTTCACACAATTCCCACCACCAGATCTCCGTATCTATCCCATACCCTCCCCTGAAAGCTTTCCTATTATTTAACCCTCTGGGAGTATGTACCCAAGGTCATTGTGGGATAAAGAAGGTTGAAGGTCTGGCTTCTGTAATTGCTTCCCTACTGAATTTGAGTGTTGACTGGTCAATCCATACTCCCAGCCTCTTTCTTTCCCTAGTAGGGTGGGGCTCTTGGAAAGCAGAGCTCCAGGAAACATTAGTGGTGTCATATGACTGTCCTAGGAGGTCTGGTCAGCATCATGCTAGCATATGGAACCTGGTGGCTGAAAAGAGAGTTAATATGCAAAGCCAAACAAATTGTTGACCAATCATGAACCTAAAGGCTGGAATAGTACAGTGAAGTGTTGGGGAATCCTCCATTTTGTAGATAGCTAGCAGGCATATTTTAGTTATATTCCAAAGGGCCTGTGGCTATACTAGTTGTTTTTTTTTTTTTTGCCTGAGCCTGAAATCTGATATGCAGGTGGATCCAAGTTATTGTCTGGGGAGATGATGTCATGGCTGGAAAAGGGACAGAAAGCTGGATAAGGGAAGAGAGTAGCTCCCTAATATGTAAAAGGTGTCTAAATATTGTTGACTATAAACCCCATCGATTTGATTTGGTCTGGGACCCATATTCAAGAAACTATCACAAACAAGAAGACCACTCACAGAATGGGAGAAAATCTTCACATGCCATACATCAGACAAGAGACTAATCACCAAAATATACAAAGACCTCAGCAAACTTAGCAACAAAAAAGCAAATAACCCCATCCAAAAATGGGCAGAGGATATGAACAGAACATTCACTACAGAAGAGATCCAAAAGGCTAACAAACACATGAATAATTGCTCCAGGCTGCTGATTATTAGAGAAATGCAAATAAAGACAACATTGAGATACCACTTCTCCCCTGTGAGAAAGGCATACATCAAAAAGGACAGCAGCAACAAATGCTGGAGAGGCTGTGGGGACAGAGGAACCCTTCTGCAATACTGGTGGGAATGTAAATTGGTCCAGTCTCTGTGGAGAGCAGTCTGGAGAACTCTCACAACACTAGACATGTACCTTCCATATGACCCAGTAATTCCTCTCCTAGAGATATACCCCAAGGACTCCATAACACCCAACCAAAAAGAGGTGTGTACTTCTATGTTCATAGCAGCACAATTCGTAATAGCTAAAACCTGGAAGCAACCCAGGTGCCCAGCAACAGATGAGTGGCTGAGAAAGCTGTGGTATATATACACAATAGAATACTATGCAGCTATTAAGAACAGTGAACCCACCTTCTCTGACCCATCTTGGATGGAACTAGATTTTTTTTTTCTGACAATTTTCATTTTTGATTCTTTCAGGCTATTCTAGGATTTTTGTGTCTCTGGGGGAAATTTCCTGTTATACCCAGTGGAATGAAAGTCAATTCCTTGCATCCCAGTAGTAAACCTGTCCTTCAAATGCTAGAGGAATGTGGTTTTGTGACTGACAACAAAGTACATCTCATTGCTCAAATTGATAGACATGAAGGTTACATAAGGTTCAACTTTGGAGGGGCCAGGCGTGTTGCATCTGGTTAAGTGAATACATTACAGTGTGCAAGGACCCAGGTTTAAGCCCCTGGTCCCCACCTGCAGGGGGAAAGCTTCATGAATGGTAAAGCAGGGCTTCAGATGTCTCTCTTTCCCTTCTATCTCCCTTCCCCCTCTTGATATCTGTCTCTATCCAGTATTAAGTAAGTAAAAAATATTTAAATTTTAAAAAAGGATCAGCTTTAGAAGCAATTTGTACAGCTTGAAAAATTAGAACCAAACAGACCTGTGGACTGAGCAATTCTGACGTAAATGTTCTTATTATTTTCCATAACCCAACTTAATTTGGCTTAGAAATTTCCTGAACAAATATTATTAGTTTTCAAGACTTAAGTAGAGAAGGACTCAAGAGTTTTTAGTACCTAAAATTCTGCCCTAAAATAGAATTACGGTGGTCCTGTTAGACAGTGTGAGCCTCTGTTTTTACTCTATTATCTAACTCAGCAGACTGAAATTTGAATCTCACATAGATATATGGGTTGGTTTATATTTGCTATTGGTGTTTTTCTATATTTTTTCCAAAAGTGTTATACTATAAAACATATATTTGTACAATCAGAGTATTAGTTTTCTTTTTTCTTTTCTAGTTTATTAGTGATTTAATGTGGATTTACAAAGTGACATGTCAGCAGGGGTATAATTCCATACCTTTCCCTCCACCAGAGTTCTGAATCTCCAACCCCTTAATTGGAAGCTACAGCAGTTTTCCTAAGGTTGCAGATGTGAGTTAACTATTACTTCTACACAACATGTCTATATTTATATATAATTGCCCTTTTTTAAAGGTCTTGTCTTTTCTTCCTTTCCAAGCTACACATAAGCCTCTTACTATATCTAAATGTCCCTTTCTTTTTCCTCTTCTCTTTCTCTGGGTCCTGATGGAGCTGGAGTCCAGAGCCCTCTTATTGTCTTCCTTCTATCACTTTCCACTGGGACAATAGATCAAAATTATTTTTTTTGGAGTTCAAAAGGTAGAAGTTCAGGCTTCTGTAGTTGTTTCTTTGCTGGACATGGATGTTGTCACGCCAGTCCATACCCCCAGCCTATTTCTGTGTTTCCCTAGTGGGGTAGAGCTCTAGAGAGGTGAGACTTTGGGACACATTGGTGAGGTCATCTGCCCAGAGAAGTCAGGATGGAATCATGATAGTGTCTGCAACCTGATGTCTGGAAGGTGGCAGGACATAAAGTGAGACAAAATGGTTAATTAACAGGAACCAAAAAACAAGAACAGAGCAGATGAAATTATGGATCTTATGGTGGAAAAAAGCTAGGAAGTCCACTTTAGGCATGTTTCTTGGGGCCCATCACTATGGTAGTTTTTGCTTGAGTTTGATAGCCAGCATGAAGTTGGATAAAAATACTGTCTGAAGCTAGGAGTATGGATCGACCTGTCAATGCCCATGTTCAGTGGGGAAGCAATTACAGAAGCCAGACCTTCCATCTTCTGCACCCCATAATGACCGAGGGTTAAAGAATAGGAAAGCTAACAGTGGAGGGGATAGGATACAGAGCTCTGGTGGTAGGAATTGTATCTTCTCTATCCTATGGTCTTGTCAGTGTTTCCATTTTATAAATAAATACATTAAAAGAAATAAGCAAATACTGTCTGAGAAAACAGTGTCAGAGTAAAGAAAAGGAATATTATTTTTCTTTAAAAACATTTTACTGCAAGAAAATAATATCTTCCATAACCTTGTTTATTTTTATTGCTCTTTATATAAAACCATAGCAGTCAACATGTTACAGAAATTTAGTGATGGATGGTAACTATCATTATTCTGAAAGTTATTCTGAATAAACACCATATGATTCTTACTGTTTGTGAATCCATTTGGCTTTTCATAACTGATTTAAAACATTTTTGGGCATATAATGACAGAAAAAAATGTGTCATGCAAGGCGCAGCCGTGCCTTGATTTAAAAATATTTAAATATGTGTGTTTATTTGGGCGTTGGGTACAGCAGTGGTGTGTGGAACTAGCATGTGTAAGGCCCTGAATATGATCCCCAGCACTGCATATGCCTCAGCCTCTGTCTTTCTCTCACTAAATGAATATATTAAAATAAATGTATTCCCTATTTTTCTAGACCTTTTACTGAACTGTTGCTTTCATAATGTATGATGACTGTTTTAGTGTATTTATTCTATAATAATGTTTTGGTTTTGTTTTAACCTATTATTGCTTTTGAGGACTTTGTTACTAGGTGAAAATATTTATTCAAAGCAGGTACCTAACACTCACACCCAAAACTCTTATTGTGTTCTTCATTCACACCTTTAAAAATTAACTATCCTTTTCTGTATTCACTGTGATTTATGAATGCATATACTTTATTGAGCCTCTTGTTAAGAGTCTGAAATCTTTAAAATACCTTGGCCCGCCAGAGATAGTGTCTATGTTAACAGTGTTGTACTGAGTAAAGAGTTAACTAATAAAACAAATTTCAGTAGATCTAAAAAGAATTTTAACAAGTTAAGAATCAATAACTAGATTTTACTAAAGCTACATGCTATCAAAATATATTATTTGGGGGGGGGTCGGACAGTGGCACACCTGGTTAAGCACACATAGTACGAAATGCAAGGACCCACTCAAAGATTCCCACCTGGATGGAGGGTAACTTCACGTGCAGTGAAGCAGGTCTGCAGGTGTCTATCTTTTCCCCCTCCTTAACTCCCCTCCCCTTTCAATTTCTCTCTGTCCTATCCAATAAAATGTGTGTGGGGGGGGGGTAGGCTGCCAGGAACAATGGATTCATAATGCTGGCACCTAGCCCCAGTGATACTCCTGGAGGCAACAATAAATAAATAAATAAATAAATAAATAAATAAATAAATAAATAGGAAAAAAAGAAAAATTTTTTGGAGGGAATGGGGATCTAGAACTCTGGTGGTGGTAATGGTGTAGAATTATACTCCTGTTGTCTTATAATATTTTAAAATCAATATTAAGTCATGAATAAAATTAAAATAAATAACAAAAAAGATAAAAAATATTCTTAAAATTAATGTCTAGTTTTCAAAGAAGCTCCATTTCTCAATGTATGTGTTGGCTTTCATTGTTGTGAAAAATCAAACAAGATTAAAATTTAACTAATGCTATTTATACTTACAGTTAGATTTCATATTTCTTGTTAGTATTACAAGTGATTCTTTTTCCTTAACCAATAGAAATGTGTATTAATTTTCTAGCATGCACCATGCTTAAGGTTATCAGCAAGTAGAAAAAGTTATGGCTGGAAAACTTGTTCACTTGAATAATGCATTATTTTTTTTAAAAAATTCTTTACTGGGGGCCAGGCAGTAGAGCAGTGGTTTAAGCGTACCTGCAGGTGCAGGGGGCGGGGGTCACTTTATGAGCAGTGAAGCAGGTCTGCAGGTGTCTTTCTCTTCCCATCTCTGTCTTCCCCGCCTCTCTTCATTTCTTCCTGTCCTACCCAGCAGCAATGACAACAATAATAATAATAACAACAACAATAATAAACAACAAGGGCAGCAACAGGGAAAAAAATAGCCTTCAGGAGCAGTGGATTCATAGTGCAGTCACTGAGTCCCAGCGATAACCCTGGAGGAAAAATATTATTTATTACAGGATAGAGACAGAAATTGATAGGGGAGGGGGAGATTGAGAGGAAAAGAGACAGAGAGATATGTGCAGTTCTATTTCACCACTTGTGAAGCTTTTCCCCTACAGGTGGAAACCAGGGTCTTGAACCTGCATCTGTGTACAATGTGAATGTGCCCTTAACCAGGTGCACCACTGCCTGGCCCCTGAATAATGCATCCTTTGTCATATGCACAGCCCAAGTTCAAACTCCACCTTCACCACGTTAAAGGAAGATTTTTGTCCTGTGTTTTCTTTCCCTGTCTGTGCCTTTCTGTCTCTCTTAAAACCTTCTGCATCCCACAATGACCTTGGGCCCATACTTCCAGAGGAATAAAGAAAGCTATCAGGGGAGAAAATGGGATACAGAGATCTGGTGGTGGGAGCTGTGTGGAGTTGTACTCCTCTTATCCTATGGTTTTGTTAATGTCTCCTTTTTTAAATAAATAAGAAATAATAAAAAGATAAATAAGAATGAAAGGGATTAAACTTCAGTATTGAGTATACCTCATTCATATCTAATATTCCTCCCATCGATATGACTTAAAATCTTTCATGAGGATTTCTTTTTTGCCTCCAGGGTTATCACAGGGGCTCAGTGCCAGCACTATGAATTCACCGCTCCTGGAGGCTATTTTTCCCATTTTGTTGCCCTTGTTGTTGCCCTTGTTGTTGCCCTTGTTGTGGTTGTTATAGCTTTTGTTGTTGGTCAGGACAGAGAGATATCGAGAGAGGAGGGGAAGACAGAGAGGAGGAGAGAAAGATAGACACCTGCAGACCTGCTTCACCGCTTGCAAAGTGACCCCTACTGCAGATGGAGAGCTGGGGGCTCGAACTAGAATCATTAAGTAGGTTCTTGCGCTTTTCACCATGTGTGCTTCACCCGCTGTGCTACCACCCAGCCCTGAGGATTTTTTATTAGTTATTTAATAATGATTGACAAGATTGTGGAATAAGAGGGGTACAGTTCATTCAGTTCTCACCACTAGAGTTCCTTATCCTATCCCCCTTCATTGGAAGGTTCCTTATTCTTTATTCCTCTGGGCATATAGACCAAATATCTTTTTTTTTGTTTTGCCTCCAGAGTTTTTGCTGGGGCTTGGTACCTGCACAACGAAACCACTGCTCCTGGAGGCTATTTTTCTTTCCCCTTTTGTTGCCCCTTTTTAAAAAATCATTCTTATGGTTATTATTGTTGTTGTTATTGATACTGTTTTTGTTGGTGGGATTCCAAGACACATTGGTGAAGTCATCTCCCCATGGAAGTCAGGTTGACATCATGGTAGCATCTGCAATTTGGGGTATGAAAGGCATTAAGATATAAATCAGAGCAAATTGTTTAATAGTCAGGAACCTAAAGGTAAGAATATAGTAGATAAGATTTGGGGTCTTCATGTTGGAAGAAGCTAGGAAGGTTTTTAAAGATATATTCCAAGTATCAAGGGAATTAACTCAGGGTCCTTCTCATATGTGACATTTCTTTTTTTTTTTTTTTCTTTTTTTAAATTTTTTATTTAAGAAAGGATTAATGAACAAAAACATAAGGTAGGAGGGGTACAACTCCACACAATTCCCACCATCCAATCTCCATAACCCACCCCCTCCCATGATAGCTTTCCCATTCTCTAGCCCTCTGGGAGCATGGACCCAGGGTCATTGAGGGTTGCAGAAGGTAGAAGGTCTGGCTTCTGTAATTGCTTCCCCCCTGAACATGGGCGTTGACTGGTCGGTCCATACTCCCAGTCTGCCTCTCTCTTTCCCTAGTAAGGTGTGTCTCTGGGGAAGCTGAGCTCCAGGACACATTGGTGGGGTCTTCAATCCAGGGAAGCCTGGCCAGCATCCTGGTGGCATCTGGAACCCGGTGATTTAAAAGAGAGTTAACATAGGAAGCCAAACAATTTGTTGAGCAATCATGGATCCCAAGCTTGGAATAGTGGAGAGGAAGTATTAGGGAGGTACTCACTGCAAACTCTAGTGTACTTCTGCTTTCAGGTATATATTTTGCAGTAATTTATGGATACGTGTGAAAATAAGCTCTCTCTCACAGAAACTGGTGTATATCTAGGTTATGGGACTTTGTTAGAAAGTGAACTACCTGAGATGAAATTAGAGTGTACTATAAAAGGAAAGGTCTCACCCGAGTAATGAAGCTGAAGGGTTGTCATTCCACACGTGAAGTCTCTGGACACAGTCTGAGGTGAAGCATGTTGAGGTGGCAGTCATCGCGTTGGTTAGGTTGTGATCGGCGGGTGCAATATTATTTGGTTTGGATTGGGAGATTCATATGGGAAAGTGGGCCTTATCCAAGGGTTCCAGGACTGGTGGGAGTGGGCGGGAGGGATGAGTCACAGTCCTTTGGTGGTGGGAATGGTGTTTATGTACACTCCTAGCAAAATGTAGACATATAAATCAGTAGTTAATTAATATGAGAGGGGGAAAATCAATTGTATGTCTCAAAGTTTCTCAAAACACAAACTGAATCTTTTTAATATATAGGCTGTGTATTTGATATGCGGACTCTCTCAAAAGCCTAGACCAAGTAGATTAGAAGCATCCAATAGCACAGCTATATACAAGATACTGGATACTGCACAGCAAACCATAACAAAAGGACTTTTCAAAGTTAACCCAATTAACAAATAATGTGATGATAACATTAACTATTGATTGTCTTTTTGAACCCTAAGACAGCAGGAACCTCACATCTCCACTATAAAGCCCCTACTTCCCCCAGTCCATATATGACATTTCACTCAACTACAGTTCCTTTCAAGAGAGGGGTAATAGAAGGGAGGCATAGCTAGAGGAGGGAGCTGATATATTGATAGAACTCCCCACTTGTGGTGTCCATGATGCCCCCATGTGGTGCTGGGGCTCAACCCAGGGTCACATATATGGTAATGGACACACTCTACCAGGAAAATTCTCTTCCAGTTCCTAATAAGCTTTTTTTATATATGTATGTATACAATAGGAAGACTTGGTAAACTTTTGTCATGTAGAGCAGTGACTAGAATTGAGATGTTAACATTGGGAACATTTTAGAATATTCTGGGCAAAATCTCAGGTTCAAAGATGGAGAGCAGAACAAGTGTTTGAGAAACAAGACATACTGATAGTTTAACTAACCAGAACAACCTTTGGAGGAATTGTGAGGATATAAACCAAAAAGGAAAGTAAACAATGCGTTTGCACCGGACTTTTAAATGCCTAGATAAGGAGTATGGACTTAATTAGGAAAGCAGCAGGGAGCCACTGAAGGTTGTGTGTGAAGACATAATATGATTATAACTGACAGGAGTCTTAATAAGACTTAATAAATAGTACAGTTTATAACCTTGGGCCAACTGATGAGCAGAAAGCAAAAGCTGTGCTACAGAATTAGCAAACCAATTACAGTGAAGGACGATGGCCTGGATTTAATCAGAACCATCTCTTAACTATAAAGTAGAAGTTTCTGGAAATGTAAACAGTATCTGAAGTGACAGGTGACATGTCTCCTCAGAGCTGACTTATTTTATTTGGTTCCAGAGTAGAATGCTGGTAAATTAGTTTAACAGTGTCATAATTTACTTTTCACCATATCAAGAATCTCGCTTCCTTGTAACTATTCAGTGTGTTTTTATAGCTTTTCCTTAAGCTCAGCTCTTGTCGTCTGCCTCCTGATTTGTAATAATATTTTGCCATCTTTTATTAGGTTTAATATGTTTTGCAAAAAGGGAATAGATTATTATATTCTCTGAAGTTTTAGCTAGCACCTAATGTTGGCTATAAGACACTTAAATTTTAGTTAAGGCAACCAGGATGTGACATATGTATATGTATATACACACACACACACACACACATACACACACACACATACAGAGAGAGAGAGAGAGAGAAAGCTATGTAAGAATTTAACATTTCCTTTCATGTTTGATTAATTTAAAAGACTTAATTTTTTTTAAGTTTTTAACTTTTTTATTATTATCTGTATTTATTGGATAGAGACAGCCAGAAATCAAGGGCGAGGAGGGTGATAGAGAGGGAGAGAGACAGAGAGACACCTGCAGCCCTGCTTCACTAATCATAAAGCTTTCCCCCTGCAGGTGGGGACCAGGGGCTTGAATCTGGGTCCTTGCGCATTGTAATACATGCGCTCAACCAGGTTTGCCACCACGTGGCCCCAGACTTTTAACATTTATGTTTTATTCATTTGTTGGAATAGAGAAATAGAAGGCAGAGAGCGATAGAGATGAAGAAAGAAAGAGAAAAACTTCAACACTGGTTTATAGTTCGTGAAGCTTTTCCCTTGCAGGTGAGAATCAGGGCCTTGAACCTGGGTCCTTGCATATTGTGGCATGTATGCTATGCTAAGCCCACTACTGCCTGGCTCGTTTAAGAGATTTTGTATCTTCTATGTGTGTATGTATAAGCAAGTCTGCTAGAATAAAAGGCAGGGAAAGGAAGAGGGTGAGAGAGATAATGTGCATGTGCAATTTAAGAATGACTAGATGTTTATTTTATTACTTCCTTCCACAGGAACAGCTCCTGGCAAGCAAAGCGGTTACATAATTTACTTTATGTTTTAATATATTATTTATTTATTTTTGGAGAGAGATAGAAAATGAGAGTGCAGAGGGAGATAGAAGGGGAGGGGTGAGAGTCAGGGGGAGACAGAGAGAGAGGGAGAGGAACAGGGAGAGGGAGAGAGAGAGGAAGAGAGAGAGAGAGAGAGAGAGAGAGAGAGAGAGAGAGGGAGGCCTGAAATGCTGCTTATAGCATGTGGAGCTTTCCACTCTGCAGGTGGGGACCTTGTACTTGAACCCAGGTCCTTGCACACTGTATCATGTGTGTGCTACAAGGTGTGCCACCACCTGATTCCTATGATTTAGTTTCTTTAAAAATTTTTTTAAAAAAACTTTATTTATTTAATTCAACACAACAGAGAGAAATTAACAGGGATGGGTGGATAGAAGGGAGAAAGAGACACCTGCAGCACTGCTTCTCCACTTGTGAAGCTTTCTCCTTGTAGGTAGGGACTGGGGGCTCAACCCTGGGTCCTTGTGCACTGTAGTGTGTGTGCTTAACCAGGTGTGCCACCGCCCAGGCCCTGATTTACTTTTTGCATTAACATATTTTCAGACTCGTGAGATATTCAGAGGAAGAACAGGAGATATACATCAACGAAGTCCCATGTTTGATTGTAGGCACCACATATAGCAGAACTAAGTGGTGCTCTGGTCTTTCATAAAATATTTTTTCACAAAGTGGTATTGTTTAAAAATTCTCTGTAATACTCTATGGTAATTAGTTCTACTGTTATCTTTACTATTTTCAGATGAGATTGGGCATGTTCAAGGTGACATGGCTATAAATTTAGTTGCAACCTCAAAAAATGTTTGCTCCCTTGTCAGTATTTCCATATCATTTTTTGAGTGTATGCAATTTTACTTATTATAGTTAATTTTTAAAATATTTTCTTTTCAGTTGATTGTGAATCTCTGAAAGACTTGAGTATATATCTGTAATATAACATAGGACCTGAGAAACTTCTGTATATTATCCCAAGTAAACGGAACATGAACCTCTTTCTTTAAAAGTCTATAACAATACAGAAGCCAGGCCTTCTACCTTCTGCATTGTATGAAGAATTTTGCTCCATATTCCCAGAAGAATAAAGAATAGGGAAGCTTCAGTAGAGGGGATGGGACATGGAACTCTGGTAGTGGGAATTGTGTGCAATTGTACCCCTATTACCTTACAATTTTGTTAATCATTATAAAATCACTAATAATTTTAAAGTCTGTAAACAAATAACCAGATAATTAAAATATAATGTATAAATTTTATAAGTGTCACATATTCAGGGCTAAATGAATGGCTTACTATAGATGAATTTTTATCACTGGATCTACTGACATGGTCAAATTCATTTTTTAAAAAGATTTCATTTATTTATTGATGAAAAGATAGGAGGAGAGAGAGAAAGTACCAGATATCACTCTGACACATGCACTGCTGGGGATTGAACTTGGGACCTCATGCTTGAGAATCCAGTGCTTTATCCATTGCACCACCTCCCAGACCACCAAATTCATCTATTCATGATAGATTTGCAATTTTTTTAAATGGAAGCTACAGGACTTTTATGGAGAATTGTAAGCTGCTACTACAGTAATTTGGAGTGCTGTGAATGAAAACATCTTATCCTGACCAATCATCTTAGCTGCTTAAGTTTCATATTGGCTGTAAAGGATGTGCTGATTCAGTCTCCCAACAATGACGAGACAGGTAGATTGCCTGCAATTTTTATCCCCTATTTGCCAATAGATATGAAAGAGCTTTGTGGTGTTTTGGAGCTAACATGGTGGATCTGCCAACAAATCTTTGAAGAAGACCCAAGTCTCGTGAGTCTGAATCTGTCCAATAGCCAAGGGACCTAAAAGCCAGAGATAACACATAAGCTTATAACCTGACTAAAAACATGAGGAGCTGAGTAAATTTTGTTCACCTACCTCAAGTCCTACTCATGATGGGGCTGCAGAGTGTTTTCCATTGAGACAGACTGGGGCAAACCACATTCTCATTTATGCTTCCATCTGGACTATCAGTTTGGTACAGAAAAGCCACCAAGCCACCCAGACTCTGGTTATTTGTTTCTTCTTCAGGTGGTAATTAGGTGGGGTTTCTTAATAACCTGTGTTTTGCTTTGATTTGTTTTTTGTTTTTTCTTTTGTTTTTGGTTACACCAGTGCCTCATGCATATGAAATACTACACCTGAGCTACTCCCATGGATGTCTTATCCATTCTTTGCTTTAGAGAAGCAAAGGCAGCAATCCACAAACTGACAGAAGAAAGAGGGAGAGGAATAGAGCACTGCTCCTCTATCCATGGAGTGTTCCCTAGTTCCCTAACCCAGGGTTTCACTTGTGGTCATGCATGCTCTTTTTCAGGTGAACAATCAGCTCAAAACCTGAACATACTTGCCAGTGTAGTTGCAAGAACCAATATGGTCTTACATATTTACTGTATTTTATGGAATTATATGTAGCAGTATGAACATTATGAAAACTAGAGTTTATACTGAGCTCTATATTTACATCTTTTGAGCTCCTTACTATCTAAGAGAAAATACAGTTCAACCTGGATAAACTTATATACACTAGTCATTTTTTTTTTCTTAATGAAGGGTTAAAAACAACCTCTTAGAAAATCAATAGACAAAATTATCTAGCACTCTGGGGTAGAAAAGAAAGACAAAATTTATTTATTTATTTTTAAAAATTTATTTTAAAAAGGAGACATTAACAAAACCATAGGATAAGAGGGATACAACTCCACACAATTCCCACCACCAGAACTCTGTATCCCATCCTCTTCCCTGATAGCTTTCCTATTCTTTATCCCTCTGGGAGTATGGGCCCAAGTTCATTGTGGGATGCAGAAGGTGGAAGGTCTGCCTTCTGTAATTGCTTCCCCGCTGGACATGGGTGTTGACGGGTCGATCCATACTCCCAGCCTGCCTCTCTCTTTCCCTAGTAGGGTGGGACTCTGGAGAAGTGGAGCTCCAGGACACACTGGTGGTGTCCTCTCTCCAGAGAAGTCTGGTTGGCATACTGCTGGCATCTGGAACCTGGTGGCTGAAAAGAGAGTTAACATACAAAGCCAAACAAATAGTTGACCAATCATGGACCTAAAAGCTGGAATAGTGCAAATGAAGTGTTGGGGGTACTCACTACAGACTATTGTGTACTTTTGCTTTCAGATATATATCTTACCCTAGTTTATGGATACATGTGAACATATGCTCTATCTCATGGGACCTTGTCTATATCTAAGTTTAGGGACTTTGTTAGGAAGTGAACCGCCTGGAATGGAATTAGAGAATGCTATGAAAGGAAAGATCTCACCGGAGTAATGAAGCTGAAGGGTTGCCATTCCACATCTGACGTCACTGGACACAGTGTGAAGTGAAGCATGCTGAGGTGGTGCTCATTGCGTTGATTAGGTTAGGATGGGTGGATGCAATATTGTTTGGTATGAATTGAGAGAAGCGTGCAGGAAAGTGTGCCCCACCCTAAGGTTCCAGGACTGGGGAAAACATAGGCTTTATAGTGGAAATGTGAGGTTCCTGCTGAAAAACAGCATTTTAAAGAGAAGGAAAAACTGTTCATGTTTTTAAAATTCTTTAAATATGAATATATATGTATTTGGCAGGATGATCTAAGGGCAAAGCAAAAATACATGATAGCATTATGAGAAGAACTGAACGTAAAAGAAATTCACAGTAAAGCAAAGTTGACAGTTTTAAATTACTTTCCAATCAAAGACATAGCACATTGTAAAGTTGCTTATAGTGGTATTCATACACCTTTATTAGTTATTGTGTAGAATATAAGTTACTACATTTATCTTTACTCATGAGGTTTTTATGAAATACAACTTCCTTATCAATTTCCTCATCTTGAGAAGTAAACACATTATTCTTACTAGTTTACTCTAGTTTAGTTCTAATAAAGACATTATCTTGGATGTTAAGTGGTCAAATTGACTATCTTAAAGTCACTACAAACCATTATTATATGCAGTCTCTTAAAAATCACATATTTCTAAATATATTAATTAAAAGAGCCAGGTCATTCAGTAGCAAAAATATTATTTTATTATTTTATTTTTAAAGACTTTAAAATATATTTTCTTTATTTACTATTGGGTAGAATAAGAGAGAGAATCTGAAAGAGGAGGGGGTGATAGAGAGGGACAGAGACAGAGAGACACCTGCAGCTCTGAGCTTTCCCCTGCAAGTGGGGACCAGGGACTTGAATCCTAGTCACTGTGCACTATAACATGAGTGCTTAACCAGGTGTGCCACTGCCTGGCCCCACAAAAGTAAAATTTTATATCTAAGATAGCATAAAGTATGATATTATGTCAAAACATAATTGATATCACAGAAGCCACAATATATTCAGTACCTTCAGTTTTTCATGTTAGCTTAATTGGATGCTAATATATATATATATATTTAAAATTAAGTCTCATGAGCAAATAAATAACCTTTAGAACCTTAACAGTTACTATTCATTTACTTTCTGAATAGGAATCACCATGAAAGCTCTCAGTATGGGAACTATTGTTAGAGAAGAAAATCATTAATCATGAACAGATTTAAAAATCAGCATGGTCTATGAATTTTCTTGAGGGTAAAAATATCACAAAGGGAAAATGCCATGCCGTCTTTAGTTCTTCTAGAACTGTGAGAATCTAAATAGCATTAGATATATAGAAAGGAAAAAATAATCTGTTAAGTACCATGTGCACAGGGGAGAATAATGATTATGCATATCCTGACTTTATGTGTGCACTTAATCTCATCATAGATTTTTCTGTAAGGTTAGATAAGATAAAGTCTTAATATAATTTTACAGAAGCAATATGGGAACAATCAAATGCCTTTCCACATTTTCTACTTTCATCTGTTTCGCCTTTATCTCATTGGTGCAACAACAAAATCTTTTTGATAAAGTCTAGGCATCACATATGGAAGGGGACAAAACATTGAAGATTGAAACATATGTATGTAAGGCCAGTTATTGAGGTCATTAATGCAATTAATAACATGAAGAAGAATGCAGGACATCTTATCATTAAATATATGCAAGTAGATAGTTATTTCCCTATAACTTTAGGAGTAGGCAGTGTCAACTATATGCAAATGCTTTCATCATTTTAATATCTCAGAATAGTTCTCTGGCTTTAATAGATGTTTTATCTATGTGATTTGATTTATCAAAAGTTTAAGTTTTTTAATTAAAAAATGAGGTGGTGAAAATAACATAATACTCATGCAAGTAGAAGAGTTTCAGGTAATAGCTCAAATTCCATCCTGTTTGGGTCTTTGTTGAACGAGTTTTCAAAGAACAAAAAAGGAAATGAAAAATAGGATTGCAAAATTTATTCACCAAGCATTAGGTTTGGTGATAGAGGATAGTCTTTAAGTTTCATTGACTTTTTGTGAAACTGGTGCTGCTTTCTTTTTTTATTATTTATTTATAAAATGGAAGTATTGTCAAGGCCATAGGGAAAAAAGGGGTACATTTCCATATAATTTCCACCACCAGAACTCCGTATCCAATCCCCTCCTTTGATAGCTGTCCTATTCTTTATCCCTTTGGGAGTATGGACCCAGAATCATTATGGGATGCAGAAGGTAGGAGGTCTGGCTTCTGTAATTTCTTCCCCGATGAATATGGGTATTGACAGGTCAGTTCATACTCCCAACCAATCTCTCTCTTTCCCTAGTGAGGGAGGGATCAGAGGAGGTGGGGATCCATGACATCTTGGTGGGGTCATCTGAACAAATTGTTGACTAATCATGAACCTAAAGGCAAGAATATTGGAGATGGAAGATTTGGGGTCTTCATTTTGGAAAAAGCTAGTAGGTATATTTTAGGTGTGTTCCAAGGGGCCCATAACCTTACTAGTTTTTGTCTGAGCTTGACATCTAACATGCAGGTAACCTAAGTTATTGTCTGGGGATATGGTATCATAGTTGGAATTAAGGACTAGAAAGCTGGATCAGGGAAGAGAATAGCTCCCAAATATGGGAAAAGTATCTAAATATTATTAATTATAATCCCCATATATTTGATTAGAGGCCCATGTTTAGAACAGGAGCCTGTGTAACCTTTGCATCCCTGTAGATCTGACCTAGAATTCTGTGGTCACATCTAGGAACATTCCAGGCTGCACTAATTTCAGGACCCATCATCCTCGGGTGGTAGGTAGAGTATGTTGTCCAACGTCCCTTCAGAGAATGGAACATTTCCTACTTTTGTTGATCCACATTGAGGACAAGGCCCTATAGGGGTCCACAAATAAGTCCATTATGTTGTTCCTAATGGAGACGACCAGTGACAGTGGTGAGATGTCTGAGGCCCACCATGTCTGCGTCGGAACCCCAGGGCTCCCTGACCAGGGCCTCAGGTGATGGGATGGCCTAACTGGTGCTGGTTTCTAAAGATAAATATAAATCTTTGTACAGTTATCAGAGAAGACCATGATTGGCTGGAAATGGGTTTTTTTTTCCAGTAAATAATGTTACAAAACTCACTAAAATGGAGTTCACTAAATGAGGTCACAGATGTAGTCAGTTTTTTCTGTACTGAACATCCCTTTTCATAAGTTTAATTTAACAATTGTCTTCCTGAAAGTTTTTCATTATTGACTCATATCATCCAGGCTGTAAGATGAATAGTGGTAGGTGACAGTAATAATCACACATTTACTTTTCCATATGTGGTTACTGTGACAATGGAAGTGCATAAGATACTATGCAGTGGAAAAATATCAACAACTATACTGTAAACCATGACATTACAGTTATTTGAAAATAATCTTGATTTTATATAATATACAAAAGAAAAAGAAAGTTTTCTTTTATGGAGTATTGGCCTAGAATTAAACAAAAATCAATAATATTTCATAATTTTAAATATTAATTTTTAATTTCACAAAGAAGACACAGTAACCTATACTATATACTATACATGTTTATTATTTAATGTGCAAGTAGTCTAGAATGGAAGCAACAAACCTCCCTTCAAAACTGGAAAAAATGTTAATTTTAAATTTTGTTTATACTTCCTTGGTGAATATGGTTTTGGATGGGAACATTTATTATTTTGTTGTTGTTATTGTTGCTGCTGCTGCTGAGTTTGGTGAGCTCATTATATATTTTGGTTATTAGCCTCTTGTCTGATACATAGCATATAAAGATTTTCTCCCATTCTGTAAGGGTCTGTTTGGGTGGTGGTTTCTTTTGATGAAAGAAGTTGCTAATACTTTTGAGATAACCCAAGTTCCATGTTATTTTTATATAAAACAACATACCCATTTAAAAAATTATTAAATAACAAAAATATTAATAACAATAATGTCTTGATTTAAAATCACACTTTATAAGTCTTCATGTATGTTATTTCAATAAAGGGCCCAGTGACTTCTCAGAGTGTATACACACACTTATAGCACATTATTTTTAAAGAATCTGCACTGTGTTCCTTTAGAGCATTTTTTTAGTGCTTCAGTTCAACCTTTCATGATTGCAGATTTTCAGTAGCACCTACACAATTATATAAATCTTTACAAGCATCTTAGTTTGTCGGCCTACCACCAATTGCAGTCTAACACAATACTGGTGCTAAGGAAGAAATATTAATTAATCAAATATCAGATATCAAAACTTGGTATCATGTGGAGAGGGAAGCCATGTCCAAATCCTCCTTACCTGTCTTACCCCCCCTCCCGCCTCTACCAATTACATAGGTACTGGGACCAGTCAAGCAGTCATGCCAGCTTCAGGCCACATAGTGACAAAACAGATGCCTCCTTTGTTACTCAGCCAAGATACATAGCCCAGAACTCTGCAAGTCAGGTGTTAGTAAATGTCATTCAGGTTTTTCTTAGACTGGTTTTCTTAATCCATATCTCCTTTATTGCAGGGGTCTTTGTTAGACTTACAACTATCAGTATTAGCATATTGAAACCATGACCACAAAGGAACAAGACTGTCTCACAGAAATCCAGAAGGGAGGAGGTGACCTGAAGTTGATAGAGGGAGTTAGGTATATATTATAACACGAATGAATTGTTTTTCAAGCAATACTTAATAGGCTAAAATTGAATTTTGGGGTGTGGGCCAGGTGTGGTGCACTTGGTTGAGTGTACATGTTATATTATAGTGTGCAAGGGCCTAGATTCGATCCCCTAGTCCCCATCTGCAGGGGGAAAGTTTTGCTAGTGGAGAAGCAGGTCTGAAAGTATCTCTCTGTCTCTCTTCCTCTCCCCTCTCAATTTCTGGCTGTCTCTATCCAATAAATAAACATAATAAAAATATTTTTAAAATGGGAGTTGGATTAAGCACACATAGTACAAAGCACAAGACCTCCACAATGATCCCAGTTTGAGTCCCCTGCTCCCCATTTGCAGGGAGGGGTATTTCACAAGCAGCAAAGCAGCTCTATAAGTGTGTATGTCTCTCTTTCTTCCTCTCTCTCTCTTTATCTATCTCCCCCTCCTCTCCCAAATTCTCTGTGTCCTATACAATTAAAAAAGGGGAAAATGGCCTCTAGAAGCAGTGGATTTGTAGTGCAGGCAGTGAGCCCCAGTGATAACCCTGGAGGCAAAATAAATAAATAAGTAAAATAAAATAAAATTAATTAATTTGGATAATAAAAGGACAGTGGTCATAAACTCAAGCCCTTTTCTACTTTGCCCTTTCCCTTCATAATAATGAAGAATGGTTAAGACTATTACAGGCCTTGTTTTAGGAGAAATTTAACAGAAAGCCACCTGTGAAGCAGGAAGATTTCATGGTTCCAGATGCCTATACTGTCTAGTCCAGAACCCTCCTTCTGGTTTCTGACCACTTTTACATGAATAATTTTCTCTGAGATGACAGAAGGGGAGAACTATTTTGAGCATTGACCCCATTGTCATTGTGTGTTAGAACAGCGATAGAGGGAGTCGGGCTGTAGCGCAGCAGGTTAAACGCAGGTGGCGCAAAGCACAAGGACCAGCATAAGGATCCCGGTTCGAACCCCGACCCCCCACCTGCAGGGGAGTCGCTTCACAGGCGGTGGGTGAAGCAGGTCTGCAGGTGTCTATCTTTCTCTCCTCCTCTCTGTCTTCCCCTTCTCTCTCCATTTCTCTCTGTCCTATCCAACAACGACAACAACAATAATAACTACAACAATAAAACAAGGGCAACAAAAGGGAATAAATAAATAAAATAAATATTTTTTAAAAAAGAAGAAGTTTAGAACAGCAATAGATAAAATTTGCCTTAATTCTAAAGCAGGTGTGATAGTATTTGCCTTTCTAGGGTATCACACAGCTAGCCCATGCTCAGTTTCAAGATGACTGTGTTTATTACCCCAGTTTTACAGATTAGAACATCAGACATTCAGAATGGTGAAGTAAAATTGCTAAAGCCTCAGTGAGTTACAGAATAGGAATTTGAATCCATATCTCTTTATTCATTTATTCTTAAGTTTTTTTGTTGTCTTCATTTTTTGATAGGAATAACCAGATATTTAGAAGGGAGGGGAAGGTACACAGGAACAGAGACAGACAGACACCTACAGACTTATTTAACCATTTGCAAAATATTCCCCCTGCAGGTGGGGACAAGGGGCTTGAAGCTGTGTCCTTGTGTATTGCAACATGTGCACTCAACCATGTGCGTTACCATCTGGTCCCTGAACCCAGCTCTCTGACACCAAACCCTGTGATCTCTATTCTTAATCATTACACAGAACCACATGTAATATTACATGGGATTGTTAGTACTATTGAGAACTTTTATAAGGTGAAGGATCTGAATAGTACCTATAAAGAGATAAAAATGGTGAGGGTACCCTGACTGAACAGAATAAATATTCACTATTTCTGCATGATTTTAGATTCTTCCAACTTTCAGGACATATCATTAGTCTGCTTGTTGTTCCAACTCTGATAAAATTTCACTAAACTATCTTCTCATTATCTGATGCCACAGTGAATTAGTCAGAAGTCCAGCAGTTTCTGTCTTTAATTAACATCTAGCTAAATAAAAACATGTAAGAGAAGCAACTTTTAACAAAGGACAAAGCCAAGGACAGATAAGTGGCTAAGAGAGTTGCCATACATACATATAATGGAACACTATACAGTAATTAAAATGGTGAGATCTCCTTTACAATTATCTTGTCAGAAGTTGAAAGTCTCAATAACACAGAAACAGAAAAATTATACTGAAATCTCACTCATAGGTGGAATTTAAGAATGAAGGCCAGTAAGAGAAAACATAAGATGAAATGTGGACTGGGCATGGTGCTTTGCACTAAAGCAAAGGACTCTGGGGAAGGAGTCAAAGAGATAGGATGAAGAGACAGCGGAGTCCTGGTATAGGATGGAAGCAGGGACTCTAGGCTGAGAGAGTAAGTGTCTCCCAGACACTTGTCAAAGGGAGTTGAGAAGTTGTGCCTGTAAGTCAGTGACTGTACTATTAGCCATGAACTCCCTATTGATAAAAGGAAAAATAAATTAATAATATGAAAGTTGTATTGATTTTGCTGTATATAAATTCTTAATAGGGGGCTGGGTGGTGGTGTACTTAGTGAGTGCACATGTTACAACATGCAAGCACCCAAGTTCAAGCCCCTGGTCCCCACTTGCAGGGAGAAAGCTTTGTGAGTGGTGAAGCAGGGCTGTCTCTCCCTCCCTCTCTCTCTCTCTCCATATATATATGTATATGTATATATTTATATGATGTATATGTATATGATGTATATGTATATATATATACACACATATATGTATGTATATATATTCCTCCTCAATTTATGGCTGTCTCTATCTAATAAACAAAAATAATAGAATTTCAATTAAAAAATAAATCATTCACAGGTTAAAAGAGATAAAAGACTTACCAAGCATTACTACTTAGTATCACACATATAAATATATGAATATACATGTACATATATTCATTTCTTTGCATAACTATATACTTACATATTTATTTGTGAACCAAAATTAATTATTAGTACATATAAAAATAGTGTATGAAAGAAGCCATCATTCAGGAAAAAAATGCCATTAGAGTAGGAAATAAAAGGAGACACAGAGCCTCATATCACTGTAGACCCATCTTTTGAAGTTATATTATTCCTCCTCCCAGTGCACCATATGAATACCATCACAACAAAAAGCTGTTTTAAAATCTAATTGCCTCCTTTTGGCAATCTTTATGTTGTCGGTAAAGCAATCTCAGGTGTTGCCTTGTGGAAATGTAATTCAAATTAAGTGAGTGGACTTTATTTAAGAACATATTCCTGCATTTCTGGAATTATTGCTAGCATGTATTCTAGAAGAAATTTGAGAGAATAAATCCACTAAGCTCTGCCAAAGAACTTAGCAATTTCTAAGATGCTTTTAAATTGAGTTTACATCCTAAGTGTCAGGTAGACTAATTTAGTGCACTAGAACAAGTTGTTTATTGAGTGCATTTCTATCATCATTCAAACTTTTAGTAAGAAAAAAAAATAGAGTAACAGTATATGTGCAGAATTTTAAACTACATTGAATATGAGGCTATAAAGAAAAATCTATGAATCCCCTAAACTTTTATTTCCCTTTCTTTGAAAGATGAATCCTAGTCACTCTATTATCAGAAGTCTATATTTAGTAAAAAAAATAATAATAATTCCATAATTTAAGCATAAATAAAGGGAAAAGATGAAACTTATTAACTTCATTCATCAAACACTTGCATAGTAAAGTAATTATTTCTCCCATAGTGAAAAATTAGTCTTGGTTGTTGAAAAAGTTATCTGATTCCAGGCTTCTTGATACTTCTTCTTCTTCTTCTAGCGTTTGCCCTTCTTCCGTAGCCAGTCAACAACGTCAGGAGCTGCTTGTTGCTGGCTTTGAAAGTGACTGGGATCCATGTGGATTCAGTCGGCTAGGAAGGATCGTCAGTTTCCCCAATGAATGGGTACTCACGGGATGCACCACGGGAAGGTCGATCCAGTTATTAGAAACTCTATTGATTGGTACCTTTCCCTCTATGCTTGCTAAATATAAGTTTGTTTGTTGTTTGTCTTCCAGGTACATTCCTTTGGACTAAAAATACTAGGAGGCCCATCTTTCAGGCTCTGTGCCATTACTACAAGGGTCCTACTCTAGGGCAAAATCTGAATATGTCAGAGACTTTACTAGCCCACAGGCAGTATAGCAGTCATGCACACATGCAGTTACCCATAATCCTGATGTCTGCTGCTGCCCTTAGGTTTTGGATTTTGTACATGAGATAACTGGAATATATCCAATATCTTATGGCATCAAAGGAATGTACCTGAGATAATGACATCCAGACCAAGGCAGTTTTAAATACCCTTGTCTACATTTCTGATGTTTTCGAACACTGTGAAAGTATGTTCTGACCTTTTGATACTGATGTTTAACCACCTATTTGTGCTTTGACATTTATCCCTGATATATGTTTTCCTTAAATAGCTTCTTTAATCTTACTCGTTCCTTTGTGATGTAATGCATAAACTTATCGATAAACACTCTGGGAGAAACATGGGGTGGCAGCTCACATCTGGCACTGCCCCAGCATGGGGTTCCTTGTGTGGGTCCCTCCCAATCTCTACAGATCATGGTCCTGTGACTGAAGTGAATTTCTCTCAATTCAAAAGGTCTGAGAGGCAGATGTCTGGAATTTCCACTTAATTTTCTTGCTGATCATCTCTGTGTCTCCTAAGTTGAATCAGCTTTCTATAGAGTTATTGTACCATCTTCTCTTGGGTTGGTGCTGCAGTGCATCTAAGATTTAGAACTGAATCTGATACTTGAAGTCTTCAGTATTTGCTATTATTATTTTCAGAATTGCTATTGAAACTCTAAAAACCTCTAATCTCTGGCAGATCTGTACTGCTTTTCCTTTTGTATGTCTTCTTATAGTTCATCTTTTAAAATACTTAATTCAAAGGTCATACCTGGGTCTAAAATAACTAAGTCCATACTCCCAGAGGGATAAAGAATAAGAAAGCTATCAGGGGAGGGGATGGGATACGGAGATCTGGTGGTAGTAATTGTGTGTGGTTGTGCCCCTCTTATCCTATGGTTTTGTCAATGTTTCCTTTTATAAATAAAAAATTGAAAAAGGGGAAGAAGAAGGAGGAGGAGGAGGAGAAGCATCTAAGAGATAAAGTAAGTTTTGGTTTGGTCTTGGACTTTTGGTATGTTTGGGTACTTGGATGAAAAATGTTAATTTTTGTATAAGATCAATGAATAGGGGTCAGGAGGTAGCGTGGTGGGTTAAGTGCACCTGGTGCAAAGCGCAAGTTCTGGCACGTGGATTCTGGTTCAAGCCCCCGGCTCCCCACCTACAGGGGCACCCCTTCACAAGTGGTGCAGCAGGTCTGCAGATGTCTTTCTCTTTTCCTCTCTGTCTTCCTGTCCTCTCTTCATTTCTCTCTGTCCTATCCAACAACAACAATAAACAACAAGGGCAACGAATAGGGAAAAGTGGCCTCCAGGAGCAGTAGATTCGAAGTGCAGGCACTGAGCCCCAGCATTAACCCTGGAGGCAAAAAAAAAATCAATGAATAATTATTGACATGTCCTATAGGAAAATGAGTAACTTAGGGGTTGTGTGGTGGTGCACCTGTTTGAGTGCATGTGTTACAATGTGCAAGGACCCAGCTTTGAGCCCCCAGTCCCCACTTGAAAGAAGAAAGCTTTGCAAGTGGTGAAGCAGTGCTGCAGGTTTCTGTCTTTCTCTCTCCTCTATGTCTCCCTTCCCTCTCAATCTGGCTGTCACTATCCAATAAATAAAGATAATTTAAAAAATTTAAAAAGGAAAGAAGATTGTCAACTTAAAAAACTAGTGACTAAGAGTGAGGCTCATAAAGAACTATTGTATGGATTTGAAGTTGAGCTTCAAAGCTTACTCAGTAGTGTGTCCTTAGGCCGTTTTTTTTTAAAAAAACACTCTGTGCCTCAGTGTTTTAGTCTATAATACTAGGATGATAACCTTAGATCACATTTGTCATGATTAAATAGAAACTTACAAAGATTATTTGCACTGCTAGCTGACATTAAATATGAACCATTAAATATTATTATTATAACTTTTTAAAAATATTGATTTATTCCCTTTTGCTGCCCTTATTGTTTTATTGTTGTAGTTATTGCTGATGTTATAGTTGTTAGATAGGACAGAGAGAAATGGAAAGAGAAGGGGAAGACAGAGAGGGGTAGAGAAAGATAGACGCCTGCAGACCTGCTTCACCGCCTGTGAAGGGACTCCCCTGCAGGTGGGGAGTTATTATTATCACTTTTTAAAATTTATTCCATTTTGTTGCTCTTGTAGTTTTTTATTGTTATAGTTATTATTGTTGTTGTAATTGTTGGATAGGGCAGAGATAAATGGAGAGAGGAGGAGAAGACAGAGGGGGGAGAGAAAGATAGACACCTGCAGACGTGCTTCACCGCTTGTGAAGCGATTCCCCTGCAGGTGGGGAGCTGGGGGCTTGAACCAGGATCCTTACACCAGTCCTTTGCACTTGGCACCATTTGTGCTTAACGTGCTGCACTATCACCCAACTCCCTATTATCACTTTAAAAAACTTTTTTATTATCTTTATTGATTGGATAGAGACAGTCAGAAATCAAGAGGGAAGGAAGGAACAGAGAGGATGAGAGACAGAGAGACACTTGCAGTACTGCTACACCACTTCTGAAGCTTCCTCCCTGCAGGTGGGGACTGGGGGCTCGAAACCACGTCCTTGCACATTGTAACACGTGTGCTCAAACAGGTGCACCACTACCCGGCCCCCTATTATCACTTTTTAAGTGACTAGCAAGTAAATCAGCAAACTGCGATAAGAACCACTACTTTAGAAAACATGTCAATAGTATTTTTGAAATTTTCACCATTTTCTCCATCTTTTTCAGTAACTAGGTTAAAACTGTAAAAAAAAATTGTCATGTGCTTCTTTGCACTGATTTGAATTCTCAAATGAACAGTCACATTTGCTAGACCAATGTAGGACTGTACTTACTGATATCCAGAGTCTGCAGGACATAGCTTCCTAGAAAACTTCCAACAGCTATGCTTACAATGATGATTGACACAGATATCAGATTCAGCTGTCATTCTGGATTAAATTTTTAAGAGGCTGGTATATTCTGACAACCACCACTGGAAAGACAGTTGTATATTGATGTCAACTGTTTTAACAGCTGCTCATAGTGTGGCATAATTGTGACATATTAATATAGGAATACTCGTTTTCTTAATTCTGCCATTATCTCCTGAGAGAGAATCCTTGATTATCTAAAGCAATGTGAAGAATATGTTCTGACAGATTAATCCTGTAAGAACGAGTGAGAAATCTATTGGATGAAAGGCTAGTGAAAAATCAGTGTGTGATATCTGAATGTGGAATAAATAACCAGACACCTAGGACAGATGGGCTTAGTTGGGGGACGGAGACTGAAATGTTTCTGCTCTTTAATTAAGTAATGAAAATATTGGTATCTGTAGCATTCACAGTATATGTGGCTGCAAGTAACACTTTTCTTTAATACTGTTTAGCTAGAAACCCCTGTGATAATAGAAATGTTCTATATGCACTTTCTAATAAAATGTCATCTTACTTAATTTTAACATAATTTGAAAATTAAAATCACATGTTTCTAAATGTGACCATATTGGACAGCACAACTGTTAATGATGGTGTAAGTGACTGCTAGGTCTGTTCCTCCATGAGAAGAAATCTGGAATGAGTAAGGGGAGGGATTCTGTGAGTGATTAAAGCTGGTATCAAGGAAATAAGTGTCCTTAACATCCACTCTTGCACCTCTTAAGTTTCGATGTCAGTTCTCCTAAGATGACTATGTATTTGTCCCTTGCTTATAGGTATGTGTACACCTGCACCTAGTCCCCTGGGCCCTAACCTGTATCTAGTACCTATTACAGTGCTAGAAAATATGCCCTCTGAAATGGAACCAGACAGTCCCATATGTTAGGAAAGATCTCCATCTCTCTTTCCTTCTTTCTTTCCTTCTTTCTTTCCTTCTTTCTTTCCTTCTTTCTTTCTTTCTTTCTTTCTCTCTCTTTCTTTCTTTCTTCCTTTTTCTTTCTCTTTCTTCCTTTCTTTCTTTCTTTCTTTCTCTTTCTTTCTCTTTCTTTCTTTCTTTCTTTCTTTCTTTCTTTCTTCTTTCTTTCTCTTTATTTATAAAAAGGAAACATTGACAAGACCATAGGATAAAAGGGGTACAACTCCACACAATTCCCACCAACAAAACTCCATATCCCATCCCCTCCCCTGATAGCTTTCCTATTCTTTAACCCTCTGGGAGTATGGACCCAGGGACATAATGGGGTGCATAAGGTGAAAGGTCTGGCTTCTGTAATTGCTTCCCCCCAATGAACATGGGTGTTGACAGGTTGATCCATACTCCCAGCCTGCCTCTGTCTTTCCCTAGTAGGGTGGAGCCTTGGAGAATCAGATTCCAGGACACATTGGTTGGGTTGTTTGTCCAGGGAAGTCTGGTTGGCATCATGCTAGCATCTGGAACCTGGTGGCTGCAAAGAGAGTTAATATACAAAGCCAAACAATTTTTCTCTGGTTAGCAGTGGATTTCCAGGGATTCTTTAACCCTTCTCATCTCAGGATAAAGTGGTTGTGATGTCTCCTGGTTCCTTAACTTTAAACCTGTAAGAACAAATTCATTTTAGAGACCTAATTAACTATTCAACAATTTCATATTGTTTATTATCATTACAGCTCATGACATGCATATTATGTCTCTCTCTCAAAGACTGTTGATGCGTATCTGAAAAATCAATTTGATGGGGTAGATTAAATTTTTGTCTATTGTCCCCATTGAGACATGTAATTTAATTTTCCTTGTTTTAGATCTGGGCTAACATAGGTAGTAACAATGTTTCATCAAGAGTATGTCACAAAAGTGATGCTCTAGGAATTCCGAATTTTGAGATAAGCACAGTGCGGCGGAGGAACCGTGTGGTTTGTCTGGTGGGTCTGGAATTAGGTTCACTTTGTTCTGGTCTTCTTAGTTCACCAGCCACATAAACCTTGGGAGAATGCCTTGACTTCTCCTTTGTGCCTACCTATTGTACATGTGAAATTAGTTTAAACTCCATAAAGCAATTCTTTAAATGTGCTTAGAACCCTGTTTACAGTAAAAGTCATGGGACTTGGGTCTTATAAATACTCATAAGATATTTGGTGGGGTCTGGGTGGTAGACTAGACATGTTACCTAGCATGTGCAAGAACCCAGGTTCAAAAACTGGGCCCTGTATGCAGGGGACATATTTCATGAGCAGCCAAGCTGTACTGCAGGCTTCTCCCTTCCTTCCCCCACTCTATACCTCACCCTTTTTCTCCTATACTCTATCAAGAAAAAATAGGAATAAAGGGGGGGGAAAGGAGGGGAGAAAGAAAGATAAATGGAAATGGTAGTCATTGAGAAATACTGAGCCCTAGCAACAAAGCTGGTAGGAAAAGAAAAAGTCTTTTTTTTCCCAATTGTATATATTTTTGTATTATTGATTTTGTGACCCAGGAAGTGGAAAGTGGATAAAGCACTGGACTCTTGAGCATGAGGTCCTGAGTTTGATCCCTCGCAGCACATGTATCAGAGTGAGCTTTGCTTCTTTCTCTCTCTTCTCCTATCTTTTTTTTTAAATAATTTATTTCTTTATTGGGGAATTACTGTTTTACATTCAACAGTAAATACAATAGTTTGTACATGCATAACATTCCCCAGATTCCCATTTAACAATACAACCCCCACTATGTCATTCATCATCTTTCATGGACCTGTATTCTCCCCACCCACCCACCCACCCCAGAGTCTTTTACTTTGGTGTAATACTCCAATTCCATTTCAGGTTCGACTTGTGTTTTCTTTTCTAATCTTGTTTTTCAACTTCGGCCTGAGAGTGAGATCATCCCATATTCATCCTTCTGTTTCTGACTTATTTCACTCAACATGATTCCTTATTTGCAGATGACATGATAGTATACATGGAAAAACCTAAGGAATCCAGCAAGAAGCTTTTGGAAATCATCAGGCAATACAGTAATGTGTCAGGCTATACAATTAACATTCAAAAGTCAGTGGCATTCCTCTCCGCAAACACTAAGTTAGAAGAAATTGAAATCCAGAAATCAGTTCCTTTTTCTATAGCAACAAAAACAATAAAATATCTAGGAGTAAACCTAACCAAAGAAGTGAAAGACTTGTATACTGAAAATTATGAGTCACTACTCAAAGAAATTGAAAAAGACACAAAGAAGTGGAAAGATATTTCATGTTCATGGGTTGGAAGAATTAACATCATCAAAATGAATATATTACCCAGAGCCATCTACAAATTTAATGCTATCCCCATCAAGATCCCAAGCACATTTTTTAGGAGAATAGAACAAATGCTACAAATATTTATCTGGAACCAGAAAACACCTAGAATTGCCAAAACAATCTTGAGAAAAAAGAACAGAACCGGAGGCATCACACTCCTAGATCTCAAACTGTATTATAGGGTCATTGTCATCAAAACTGCTTGGTACTGGAACATGAACAGGCACACTGACCAGTGGAATAGAATTGAGAGCCCAGAAATGAGGCCCCACACGTATGGACATCTAATCTTTGACATAGGGGCCCAGACTATTACATGGGGAAAGCAGAGTCTCTTCAACAAATGGTGTTGGAAACAATGGGTTGAAACATGCAGAAGAATGAAACTGAATCACTGTATTTCACCAAATACAAAAGTAAATTCCAAGTGGATCAAGGACTTGGATGTTAGACCAGAAACTATCAGATACTTAGAAGAAAATATTGGCAGAACTTTTTTCCGCATAAATTTTAAAGACATTTTCAATGAAACTAATCCAATTACAAGGAAGACTAAGGCAAGTATAAACCTATGGGACTACATCAAATTAAAAAGCTTCTTCACAGCAAAAGAAACCACTACCCAAACCAAGAGACCCCTCACAGAATGGGAGAAGATCTTTACATGCCATACATCAGATAAGAGTTTAATAACCAACATATATAAAGAGCTTGCCAGACTCAACAACAAGACAACAAATAACCCCATCCAAAAATGGGGGGAGGACTTGGACAGAATATTCACCACAGAAGAGATCCAAAAGGCCGAGAAACACATGAAAAAATGCTCCAAGTCTCTGATTGTCAGAGAAATGCAAATAAAGACAACAATGAGATATCACTTCACTCCTGTGAGAATGTCATACATCAGAAAAGGTAACAGCAGCAAATGCTGGAAAGGGTGTGGGGTCAAAGGAACCCTCCTGCACTGCTGGTGGGAATGTCAATTGGTCCAACCTCTATGGAGAACAGTCTGGAGAACTCTCAGAAGGCTAGAAATGGACCTGCCCTATGACCCTGCAATTCCCCTCCTGGGGATATATCCTAAGGAACCCAACACATCCATCCAAAAAGATCTGTGTACACATATGTTCTTGGCAGCACAATTTGTAATAGCCAAAACCTGGAAGCAACCCAGGTGTCCAACAACAGATGAGTGGCTGAGCAAGTTGTGGTATATATACACAATGGAATACTGCTCAGCTGTAAAAAATGGTGACTTCACCGTTTTCAGCCGATCTTGGATGGACCTTGAAAAAAATCATGTTGAGTGAAATAAGTCTCTTCTTCTATCTTTCTCATTAATAAATTAATATAGTCTATTAAAAATTGCATTGAGTGGTCTGGGAGGTGGTGCAGTGTATAAAGCATTGAATTATCAAGCATGAGGTCCAGAGTTCAATCCCTGGTAGCACATGTACATGATGTCTGGTTCTTTCTCTCTCTCCTATCTTCATGAATAAATAAATAAAATCTTTTTAAAAATTGCATTGATTTGTTTTAGTTTACTTTTAAGTTTTGGGATTAGAAATTCTCTGTGATTTTTTAATCCCTTCTTTCTAGATTCTTCTCATGTAGCTAAGGATAAGTGTGTGCAGACCTTAAGCAGTCACTTCAGGCCCACTTCAACCCCTTCTTATTTGCACCCAGACATATGTGGGGTTTATCTTGAAAACCCCATGAAAGAGAGAGCCAATAACATTTTGTCACTGTTGACTCCTCAGTGTCTATCAAATGCTACCTGCCTAGTAGGAACTCAGTAATTCTGCTGAATACATGAAAGCCAGGTAGTTATGTCTATGAGATCTATACTAAAAATAAAGTTACAAATATAATTATAATAAGGTTCTGCACATAGAAGTCTCCTGTGAATAAAGTCTTTGAGAATTTTCTTGGCAGTTGAAGTTTTAGACTAATTGCTTTTATTGAGTTTGTCATTTAGAGGCACAAATAAAGTTAAACTTTATTAGTCTTCTGTTTCATCTTTAATGAAATAGAAAACAGATCTGCCGCCTCTATCAGAGAGGAATTATTAGTGGTACTGGATATCAGTGAAATTGCGTTGTGAGTTGTCAGAGTGGATAGCTGTTTTAGAAACTCAAAGAGATTGTCTAGATTATTATAGGTTTTTAGTTTGTTAGTTCTGTAACCTTACCTTACTCTCCTCAAAGCTATAATAGAATAAGCTTTGTGTTGAAGAAAGGTGTATAACATTCCTAGACACTTGTGTTCAGGAATACCTTGTGGGCCACACTGCACAGTTTGTCCTTAATACTAATAAATGTAATGGGACAGTCAAAACAATCTTTAATAAAAGTGTATTGTGTTGTCTTTAGGTGGTGAAAGCAATGCAATTTTTAGTAATGAACAACTGTATGAACATGGTTAAGAGTAAAATGAAACGTTCCTTCTTTTCTAGTGTGGGGTGGCAGAAGAGCTTTTAGTCATTAAAGTTTAATCATTAAATTTTACTGTAGGCCTGAACATATATTGGAAAATCTCAGATCATGGATGAACACATTATCATCCTCAATTTCCATTTTCTTTTTTTTTTCAGGGAGGTGTATGGTTTGGTTTGTAGGAAATATTACTTTGGATTTTGGCAGGTTAAAGTAATATTGATAGGATGAGAATTTTAAAAAAATTTTAAACATTTTTTCTTTATTGGGAGATTAGTGTTTTACAGTCTACAGTAAATACAATAGTTTGTACATGTGTAACATTTCCCAATTTTCCACATAGCAATACAACCCCCCACTGGGTCCTCTGCCATCATGTTCCAGGAACTGAACCCCACCCCATCCCAGCCACCCTAGAATCTTTTATTTCAGTGCAATACACCAACTTCATTTCAAGTTCTGCTTAGTGTTTTCTCTTCTGATCTTGTTTTTCAACTTCTGCCTGTAAGTGAGATCATCTCACATTCATCCTTCTGTTTCTGACTTATTTCACTTAACATGATTTCTTCTAGCTCCTTACAATATGGGCTGAAAATGCTGAAATCATTATTTTTAATAGCTGAGTAGTATTCCATTGTGTATATATGCCACAACTTGATCAGCCACTCGAGATGAGAATTTTTACGAAATAAAATATCAGTAAAATCAAGGTCTATGTTTCATATTAGGAAAGTGTGTAAAATGTAAATTAGTTCTAAATTGAAATTAAAATATTAATACAACATGCTAGTCTGGATAATTAGTTTTTTAAATATTTATTTGATTATTGGTTAGAGACAGAGAAATTGACAGGGAAGAAGAGATAGAGAGGGAGAGAGTCAGAGAGACAACTGCAGCCCTGCTCTACCACTCATGAAGCTTTCCTCCCTGCAGGTGAGGACTGGGAGCTTGAACCTGGGTCCTTGTGTACTGTAATGTGAGCACTTAACCAGGTGCGCTACCACTGGCCCCCAATAATTAGTTTTTTACCAAGTGATATTCTCAGGTTAATGTAAAAAGCGTTATTACCTTTGAAGTCATATCATTAGTTCAGTGTGTCTAATATTTAATGACTAGCATTTAGTTTTATAGCAGGATTTCAATGAGAAACTTTTGTTACATATTTTAATGCTAGCTTTTGAGTTTTAAAAAATGTATCTTTTTTTATAAAAATGTATCATTTAACATCTTGAATTCCAAATTTTATATAAAAAGTGTGTGTGAGGGAGTTGGACGGTAGCACAGCAGATTAAGTGCACGTGGCACAAAGCTCAAGGACCTGGATAAGAATCCTCTTTGGAGCCCCCGGCTCCCCACCTGCAGGAGAGTCGCTTCACAGACAGTGAAGCAGGTCTACAAGTGTCTACCTTTCTCTCCCCCTCTCTGTCTTCCCCTCTTTTCTCCATTTTTCTCTGTCCTATCCAACAACGACAACATCAGTAACAACAATAATACCTACAATAAAAAAGTTTGTGTGTACACATGTGTACGTGAGCACACACACACACGTACACACACACTCCTACCATCTATATATATGAATATATCGTACAGATTTTATTATTAAGGAATTTTAATATAAATCACAGCAATAAGGATAAGTATAAAATTATTTAGATATGACCTTGGGCAGTATGCATTAAGAAGTCAAGCAGAGTTTTTATTCTGATATTTCTAAATCCTTTGTTTACTGAGGCTACTGACAGAGTTCTTTATTTGAGGAATTACATGGAAATTACTGAAGCAGTTCTGATAATATCCACTTGCTTTTCTGTTGTAAAGAACTTTGAAATTCAGTGGAATAGACAAAGAGACTAATCTCACTTATTTCAAGTATAACATCAAAGACTAAAGAAAAAGTTTGATTTGAGAGATTTATTTGATGACTAAATACCCAGGAATAATAAACTCTGAGTAATTATAAGACAAACTAACAATGCAGAGTTGGCGATTGGTATGAGGTCTAACAGTTAAATTACGAGTCTTTCCAAACATTAGCATTTTCATAGTGCCAAGAAAATCCATCTGCAGGATACAGAGTCTTAACAGTCTGGTGTCCATAATTTGGAAAATGTTCCTGATTAAGTGGGTCATGTTTCAAGCTGTAACCCCAGATGGCACCATGTCCATTTTGTGGTAAAAAGACCTGCTATTATGACAGGATGTTAATTGCTTCCTTCCCATTTTGGAAGGGGGTAGAACATCTGCTTTGATTTCCACCTACCATTTATTGCCCTAAAAAACTTGTGTGACTTAATAATGATTAACAAGATTGTAAGATCACAGGGGAGCAATTCCATACAGATCCCAGCACCAGAGTTCTGTGTTCCATTCCACTCTATTGGAAGTTTCCCTATTCTTTATGCCCCTCTGGGAGTATGGAACAAAATTATTGTGGAGTGCAAAAGGTGGAAGGTCTGACTTCTGTAATTGCTTCTCCACTGGACTTGGATGTTGGCAGGTGAATCCATACCCCCAAACTATATCTAGCTTTCCCTGGTGGAATAGGGCTGTGGGGAGAGATTATGGGACAAACTGATAAGGTCACCTTCCCAGGGACGTCAGAATGGAATTATAGTAGCATCTGCAATTTGGTGGCTGAAAGACGGTAAGATATGAAGCAGGACAAATTGTTGAATAAACAGGAACCCAAAGATAGGGATAGCGATGAAATTACAGGTCTTCATATAGGAAGAAGCTAGACAGTCTATTTTAGGTATGTTTCAAGGGGTCCAGGTCTTTAGTAATTTTTTTCTGAGCCTGATAGCTAACATGGAAGTGGATTAAAAATATTGTCTTCTATTGTCCATGTGTAGTCTAGTGAGAGTTCTCCAGACTGCTCTCCATAGAGGCTGGATCAATTTACATTCCCATCAACAGTGCAGAAGGGTTCCTTTGTCCCCACAGCCTCTCCAGTATTTGTTGCTGCTGTCCTTTTTGATGTATGCCATTCTCACAGGGGTGAGGTGGTATCTCAATGTTGTCTTTATTTGCATTTCTCTGACAATCAGCGACCTGGAGCAATTTTTCATGTGTTTGTTAGCCTTTTGGAACTCTTATGTAGTCAATGTTCTGTTCACATCCTCTGCCCATTTTTGGATGGGGTCATATGCTTTTTTGTTGCTAAGTTTGCTGAACTCTTTTTATATTTTGGTTATTAGTCTCTTGTCTAATGTACGACATGTGAAGATCTCCCATTCTGTGAGGGGTCTCTTTGTTTGTGTGATAGTTTCTTTGGCTGTGCAGAAGCTTTTCAATTTGGTGTAGTCCCATTGATTTGTTTTTGTTTTAGTCTTCCTTGTAGTTGGGTTTGTATCATCAAATATTTCCTTGAGGTTTAGGAGAGGGTGTGTTCCACCAATGTTTTCCTCTAAGAATTTGATAGTGTCTGGTCTAACATCCATGTCCTTGATCCATTTGGAGTTGACTTTTGTTTCTAGTGAGATAAAGTGGTTCAGTTTCATTCTTCTGCATGTTTCAACCCAGTTTTCCTAGCACCATTTGAAGAGAGCCTCCATCCTCCATTTAATTTTTTTGGGCCTCTTTATCAAAGATTAGATGTCCATAGGTGTGGGGTCTATAGATCATTTTTAGTGCAATTTATTTTCAAAGCTTTTTCCCAAATCATTCCTTACCTGAATAAAAATGTTAGGAAGACATAAGAAGGTACTCATGATAATTAGTTCAAAGCAGGAGACTATTCCAGTTGTGAAGTCTTAGAAAGAATTTTTATTTATAGAAAGTCTCTTCCAGAATAGGAGTGTCAAAAATTTTTTTCTTCGTGGGCCCAAGTTGAATAAGTGATGTTTTTTTAATTCAATTTTTTATTTATAAAAAGGAACATTGACTAAACCATAGGATAAGAAGGGTACAACCCCACATAGTTCCCACCACCAGAACTCTGTATCCCATCCCCTCCCCTGATAGCCTTCCTATTCTTTAACCCTCTGGGAGTATAGACCCAAGGTCATTGTGGGATGCAGAAGGTTGAAGGTCTGGCTTCTGTAATTGCTTCCCCACTGAACATGGGCATTGACTGGATGATCCATACTCCCAGCCTGTCTTTCTCTTTCCATAGTTGGAAAGAGCTCTAGAGAAGGGGAGCTCCAGGACACATTGGTAGGGTTGTCTGTCCAGGGAAGTCTGGTCAGCATCCTGCTAGCATCTGGAACCTGGAGGTTGAAAATAGAGTTAAGCCAATCAAATTGTTGGCCAATCATGGACCTAAAGGCTGGAATAGTGAAGATGAAGTGTTGGGAGGGGCCTCCATTTTGTAGATAGATAGTAGGTATATTTTAGTTATATTCCAAAGGGCCTGTGGCTATACTAGTTTTTTGTTTGTTTGTTTGTTTTGTTTGTTCTTCCCTGAGCCTGAAATCTGATATGCAGGTGGATCCTAATTATTGCCTGGGGAAGTGGTGTCATGAATGGCAGAAAGAACAGAAAGCTGGATCAGGGAAGAGAGTAGCTTCCAAATATGGGAAAGGTGTATAAATATTGTTGACTATAAACTCCATTGATTTGATATAATCTGGGGCCCATATTCAGTTTAGGAGCCTGTGTGACCTCTGCATCCCTATAGATCTGAGCTCACATTCTGCGGTCATAAGTAGGAACATTCCAAGCTGCCCCAATATCGGGACCCATCTTCCTCAGGTGTAGCATAGAATATATTGTTCAGCCTCCCTTCGGAGGATGGAACATTCTCAACCATTGTTGATCCAATTGGAGGGCAAGGTCCTATGGGGCCCACAAAAGGGTCTATTGTGTTGTTCCTGATAGGAATAACCGCTAACAATGGAGAGAGGGATTTTGAATAAGTGATCTTAATTTCACCTTGGGTGGGTGCTATTCAATATAAGTATTAGGAAATCACCACAGATTTAGCATAATTTTCTTCACATGTGCAGGTGAAACTAAGTAGAACCCCTTTACTAAGCTATGGTATGGAAATTTGCATTGTTTTCTTCTCTATTCCAAGCTGATGTGTAAATGCGAGAACCTGTATGTTAGAAGTCATGTTGAGGAAGCTGGGTGGTAGTGCATTGGGTTAAGTGTAAGTAGCACAAAGCGCAAGGATCAGTGTAAGGATATTGGTTCAAGCCCCCAGCTCCACACCTGTGGTGGGGGGGGTCGATTCACAAGCGGTGAAACAGGTCTGCAGGTGTCTCTTTCTCCCTCTCTCTCTCTCTCCCCCCCTCTCTGCCCTCCCCTCTTCTCTGCCCTCCCCTCCTCTCTCCATTTCCCTCTGTCCTATCCAACAACAACATCAAAAACAACAATAATAACTGTAACAATAAAACAACAAGGGCAAGAAAAGGGAATAAAATAAATAAATATTTAAAAAAAAGAAGTCATGTTGAGTGAGATAACCTAGAAATAGAAGTACCAGTACTGCATAGTCTCACTCATAAGTAGGACTTAAAGATATCTATATCTATGTCTACGTCTACGTCTTCGTCTACGTCTACGTCTACGTCTACGTCTACGTCTACGTCTATGTCTACGTCTATGTCTATATCTATATATATCTTAAGAGAAAGCAGAAGGTGAAACTTGGAATGGGTGGGGACTCTGGGGAAAGAGGAAAAGGGATAGACTGATGGGACAGTGGTGTTCTGGTGCAAGTTGGAGGAGGGGACTGTAGGTTGGGGGAACAAGTGTCTCCCAGACACCTGTCAAGGGGAGATGAGAGGCTATACCTAGATGTCAAAGACTATTGTAAATCATTAACTACCACCATCCCCCCAAAAAATATAAAAGAAAAAAAGCAGCAGCTCCTGGGTCCAGCAGTGGTACATCCAGTTAAGCACCCATAGCACCATATTTAAGGATCCGGGTTCAAGCCCAGGCTCCCCACCTGCAGGGAGGATGCTTTATACATGATGAAAAGGCCTGCGGGTGTCTCTCTTTCTCTCTCCTTTTTAAAAATTTATTTATTTTCTCTTTTGTTGCCCTTGTTTTCTATTGTTGTAGTTATTGTTATAGTTATTATTCTCGTTGTTGTTGGATAGGACAGAGAGAAATGGAGAGAGGAGGGGAAGACAGAGATGGCGAGAGAAAGACACCTGCAGACTTGCTTCACCGCCTGTGAAGTGACTCCTGAAGGTGGGGAGCCGGGGGCTTGAACTGGGATCCTTATGTCAGTCCTTGTGCTTGGCGCCATGTGCACTTAACCTGCTGCTGCCTGACTCCTCTCTCTCCTTTTTGTTTAATCTCCTCCTCTCTCAGTTTCTTTTGGCCGTGTCAAATGAAAATAGAAATTAAAAAATGGAAAGAATGTCCACCAGGAGCATAGTGCTGACAACAGAGCCCCAGTGCTAACCCTGGAGGAAAAAAAAAAAAAAGAAAAAGTAGTCCATTTTCCCCTTATAAGCCACCCATGGGACTCCTTGTTGCATTTAAATTTGGTGCCCTACAGAGTGGCTTGTTGTTTGGAAAAATGTATAGCTCATTTTTATACTTCCAAGGTCAAGGTGTGAAAATACTGTGGAGTTGTGCTGTTTCATGGCTTCTCTGAAACCCTGGGGTGCTTCTTCCCTTAAAAGGGTGGAGGGTTAATTAATGATTTACAGTACAGTTGTTGATATAGGTAAAGTTTTTCATCTCGATATGATAGGTGTCAGAAAATACTTTCCCACCATCATGCATCAGGACCACAACACTGGAGTCTCTTAATTTGGTGCAATACACCAAGCCCAGTCCAAATTTTGATTTGACTTGTGTTTCCCCTTTCTGTTCTCACAGTGATCTCTGGTGGAAAAAACATGATTAATGATGATAATGATGACAGTGATTTAAAATGTGATGCTAGCGATCAAGCCCAGGACCCCATATAGGCAAGGGATTTCTCCATCTCTACTACTTCCTCCTCGATTTCTGGCCTTCTCTATCCACTAAATAAATAAAGATAATCAAAAAAAATTTTTAATGCTATCTTGGGACCAGGTGAAGGTGCATCTAATTACTTGCATACACTACAGTACAAACCCTTGGTCCCCACCTGCAGGAGAGAAGGTTTCACAAGTGATGAAGCAGGTCTGCAGGTGTCTCTTTTCCTCTCTACCTCCTTCTCCCCTCTCAACTTCTGACTCTATACAATAAGGAAATTTTTTTTAAAAAAATTTAAAAAGAAATAAAATATCTTCATCATTTACTATTTGATCTTGAGCAACATATGTTGCACAACTGCTTTTCTACTTTTCTTTAGGGAAACGGAAATATAAATTGTACAGGCCACTGTAGGAATGATGTCATGCTTTTAAGGCACTTAGAAAATACTTATTATGTAGTAATAATACAATATATTGTAGTGAAAGCCATTCCATGTCGATATCATTGTGGTTTTGGTTGCTAAAAGTCTTCCACAGGAACTCTTGCTAATTCTGTGTTTTCTTTGTATGCTACTCAAAATTATCACTTTAGCAAAACCTTTTATGTATTAACAGGTTATTTATTATATGATTAAAGTGGCTTATTACACAGAAAAATGTACTTAAAGAATCATGTTTCTGGGAGTCGGGTGGTAGCACAACCGTTTAAGCACAGGTGGCGCAAAGCGCAAGGACCAGCGTAAGGATACTGGTTCGAGCCCCAGCTCCCCACCTGCTGGGGAGTCGCTTCAAAGGCAGTGAAGCAGGTCTGCAGGTGTCTATCTTTCTCTCCCCTCTCTGTCTTCCCCTCTTCTCTCCATTTCTCTCTGTCCTATCCAATGATGACAACAATAATTACTACAACAGTAAAACAACAAGGACAACAAAAAGGAATAAATAAACAAATAAATGATGAATAAATAAAAATTAAAAAGAATCATGTTCCTCACTGAAAAGCAGTTATAAATTACATTAGTGAACTCACTTAAATGCATTTTTTAAGGGTGATGAAAGCAAGGGGTCTTCTTTTGTCTTGTATACTTTTCTGCTTGAAAGCCAGGCCTCTGGTGAAGATGTGGGTGGGGCTTGAGAGACATTAAATGCCCAGACAGCAGGTAACAGAATGCTCATCAGATCAGACTGAGCTCCACACAGCTATAAGGTTGCTGTTCAACTGCACCAAGATGACGAAGGACAGAAATAGACCAGGGTAGGTGGGATCTACCAACTCCGTGTGTTGCTACTACCTCTGTTGTTGTGAACAAACTGTTTTCTAGCTCCACTATCACACAGATCTCTGATTTCTGTGCTAGTGGGAAAGCAAATCCTTGTGTTTAAGGGACCAAACAGATGGATTTGTGTTACCGTTTGTTTCCTGGTGAGAGGGGCCCATGAGCACGGCAGGCTGCCAAAGGCATGGATATTAAAGAAAGGGAAAACCCTTCTGACATGCTTGGTTTGCTTGTATCCATTACATCTGACTCCTTTCAAACACCATAGTGTTTTGTAATTTATGAGCAATATTTTCTTGCTTTCACCTCAGTCCTACCTATCATGTACAAATACTTCTTAGTGTTTAGTTTAACAGATTTTTGAAGGACATGGAGTATACATTTTATTCCCCATTATATGCATCTTATCACACATTTCATTGTGTTATACTGAGCTTGTGCATTATTTAAAATCATTTTAAAATAATTACTTGGAAGAATAAGTGCCATAAAAATTTCTTCTATAAAATATGGTATGATCCCACTCCTAGATAGAAGTAGAAAATTAAGAACAGAAAGGAAAATACAAAGCAGAACTTGGACTTGGGTTTGTGTATTGCACCAAAGTAAAGGACTCTGGGGTGGGAGAGAGTTCAGGTCCTGGAACATGATGGTGGGGATTTACGGTATAACTTGGAAAAGTGAGAAATGTTACACATGTACCAACTACTGTATTTTACTGTGACTGTAAACCATTAATCTATTCAATAAAGGGAAAAAAGAGTATAAAATTTATCTATATTTCTTGGAAATAATAGTTTCCAGTCATGCTATATTGTAAGCTAGAAATGATCAATGGATGGCAGTAGCAGTTCAAGTGATTTTTTTTTTTTAGGACCTCAGATAAGTATAGGTACAGATTTATTTTCCCTATCTAAGAAGTAAACTCCCTTTATGCAGTAATGATTTCAACTATAAAATTACATTTTCATTTTCTCTACTGCAAAACATTATAGATAGCATGATTGATAGTTTTCAACATTTAAGTATCAGCACTGTCTGTGGTATCATAGTCTCTTACATAATTAAACCTTTTAATTTTTTATCTTAGATGGGACTATTGGGTGGGCAGGTGAGAAGAAGCACAATTTCTGAAACTTGAGTTTTTAGTAAGATGACTTAATTAGCACTCGGCTACCTGGTGTGACATTTACGGTAGAACATGCAATTACATCTCAACAGTTAGGTAACCATGGTTATTGGGAAACTTAATTTAAAATATATCTATTTTGCTGGGATTAGGCATATTTTAGACATTAAAACTGCCTGCTTAACAATTAGTCTCCTTCAACAGATGTTATCCATTTAATCACTTTTGATTCTGTTTAGTAATGAGGAAATAATAGTTGGCAGTTCTTTTTGTCTCTGATCCATCAATGTTTAAATGCAGAAAATCTTTCAAAGTTTTGAGCCAAAAGCAGGTAATTATATAGATTATATGTTATATAGAGTTATCAGAACTCTTAGCAAATTATATTTCTACATGTAGGTCTAGATATATTGCCATTTGCTCTAGAAGATTTGCATTTATTATTTAATGTAGGCTTACATCCTGTTCTGTGAGCTTACATGAATTAACATAGTTATCACAGCCACTCTTGTAGAGTTAGTACTGTTATCACTCATATTGTATTATTAGGCTTCTGTGATATAAAACACAATCAACAGCCCAGTATCACACAATGAGTGGGGTTATAACCCATAATCATAGGTTGATAATTTTACCAAGGTTTATTTTTATTCCACTTATTTTTTTTCAAATATACAAATAATAAATGATGTGCCTATTGGTAAGTCAAATAGGATAGAATATACAAAGAACAAAATATGTACTTTTTTTGGTCACACTATTGGGGGAAGTAATGACTTCTGAAGTAATGACTTATAAGATAGTTATCATATAAGTATCATTTCCTATTTCCCCTTGATCAGTTCTTATGCCCACACCCTCTACCAACTGAGGTCTTTCTCACTCCATAATTCTCTGGGTGTCCAATGCTTTCTCAGACCCACACCCTTTTCTAAGAAGATCCTTCTGACAGTGAGAATACTTACACATTTATCTCCCTGCTTAAATAACAGAGACATGTGTATCTTCCTATAAGCATACATTTTATGTTTAGCAAAAAGAAAAATACTACTACCCTTATTGGTAGGAATTTAGATTTAGTTCTTTGAATCAAGCTACAAGCATTTATGGAAATGTAAACCTTGAAATGTCCATGTAGTGTTAAAATTTTGCTAATGGGAAGAAAAGAAGACACTAAATCATCTCGGTCCTAAATTTTGGTTTGGAAAGAAAAACAAAAAACAAACAAAACAATAGCAGTCTAAACAGTGAGCAAGGGAAGATACTCTGAAGTAAAACACTTAGTCTGGGATATTATGTAGGGATATACTTTCCAGGGTTGGTGTCACAGTCTTTCAATGTATACAGCAGACTGCATGCTTCCTATCTCCTATGGCACCAAATAGTATTTCCTGTAGAATGAAACTTAAATATTTAGAACATCTTGTTATGTTCTGAGTATAGGAGAATTAGTCCTTGACTGCTCTTATGTTTTCATTGTATACAGCCTTGAAAGACATATTTTTAAAGACAAATCCACAGTGATTAGTACTTTCCCTCTGTGCCTCAGAAAGATAGTCTCTTGTTTCTGCATTTTTGAGAAATTCAGTGTGCATTTAGTGTTTCACTTCAAATCCAATTCAATTTCAAACTATTTCATATAATGACTCTTTAATAATGATACAAATGTTTCATTTTCTCAAGTATTGTTGTTTATTGTAGTATAATTATGATAACAAGGCAACCTACTCTGCTTGATATTAAACTTACGAAATGCAAATATCTTAATTTAATGTATTATTTATTTTAATTCATTTTCAGAAAACATCATCAATTACATGATTAACCTGTGAACATTAAAAATATCTTATCCTGCTTTTAAAAAATTTCTTTATTGGGGAATTAATGTTTTACATTCAACAGTAAATACAATAGATTGTACATGCATAACATTTCTCAGTTTTCCATATAACAATACAACCCGCACCAGGTCCTCTGTCATCCTTTCTATACCTGTATTCTCTCCCCCACCACCACCCAGAATCTTTTACTTTGGTGCAACATGCAAATTACAGTACAGGTTCTACTTGTGTTTTCTCTTCTGATCTTGTTTTTCAACTTCTGCCTCAGAGTGAAATCATCCCATAGTCCTTCTTCTGTTTCTAACATATTTCACTTAACATAATTTTTTAAGTATTTATTAATTATTCCCTTTTGTTGCCCTTGTTTTATTCTCATAGTTATTATTGATGTTGTTGTTGGATAGGACAGAGAGAAATGGAGAGAGGAGGGGAAGATAGAGTGGGGTAGAGAAAGATAGACACCTACAGACCTGCTTCACCTCCTGTGAAGCGGTTCCCCTACAGGTGGGGAGCCGGAGGATCGAACTGGGATCCATATGCCGATCCTTGTGCTTTGTGCCACCTGTGCTTAACCTGTTGCGCTACCGCCCGACTCTTAACATGAGTTTTTCAAGGTCCATCCAAGATCGGCTGAAAACAGTGAAGTCACCATTTTTAATAGCTGAGTAGTATTCCATTGTGTGTATATATATATATATATATATATATATATATATATATATATATACCACAACTTGATCAGCCACTCATCTGTTGTTGGACACCTGGGTTGCTTCCAGGTTTTGGCTATTATAAATTGTGCTGCTAAGAACGTATGTGTACACAGATTTTTTTTTTTTTTTGGATGAGTGTGTTAGGTTCCTTAAGCTATATCCCCAGGAGAGGAATTGCAGGAATAAAGGGTAGATCCATTTCTAGCCTTCTGAGAGTTCTCCAGACTGTTCTCCACAGAGGTTGGACCAATTTATGTTCCCACCAGCAGTGCAGGAAGGTTCCTTTGACCCTACAACCTCTCCAGCATCTGCTGCTGTTACCTTTTCTGATGTATGACATTCTCACAGGAGTGAAGTGGTATCTCATTATTGTCTTTATTTGCATTTCTCTGACAATCAAAGACTTGAAGCATTTTTTCATGTGTTTTTCGGCCTTCGGGATCTCTACTGTGGTGAATATTCTGTCCATGCCCTCTCCCCATTTTTGGATGGGGTTACTTGTTTTCTTATTGTTGAGTTTGGGAAGCACTTTATATATTTTGGTTATTAGCCTCCTGTTTGATGTATGGCATCTAAAGTTCTTCCCCCATTCTGTGAGGGGTCTCTTGGTTTAGGTAGTAGTTTATTTTGCTGTGCAGAAGCTTTTTAATTTGATGTAGTCCCATAGGTTTATGTTTGCCTTAGTCTTCTTTGTAATTGGATTCGTTTCATTGACCGTGTCTTTAAAATTAATGCGGAAAAGAGTTCTGCCAGTATTTTCCTCTAAGTTCTAAGTATCTCATAGTGTGTGGTCTAACATCCAAGTCCTTGATCCACTTGGAATTTACTTTGTATTTGGTGAAATATCGTGGTTCAGTTTCATTCTTCTGCATGTTTCAACCCTTTTTTCCCAACACTATTTGTTGAAGACACTTTTCTTTCCCCATTTAATAGTCTGGGCACCTTTATCAAAGATTAGATGTCCATAGGTGTAGGTGCTTACTTCTGAGCTCTCAATTCTATTCCACTGGTCAGTGTGTCTATTCATGTTCCAGTACCAAGCAGTTTTGATGACAATGGCCCTATAATACAATTTGTGATCTGGGAGTGCTGTATGCTACACAATGGTTTGGTCTCGCTCTCCCCTCACCAGGAGAATTGGTTTGGTCCTTGCTAGTTTCGCGCCTCTCTTTCTCCCCGCCCCCTGTGCTACATGGTGCCAGAGTTCTGGTGTGGCCACGGGAAGAGAAGGATGCAGGACAGATCTGTGTGGTGATTAGTTTGGTTAGGTTATGAATCGTTGTTCGTGAATAAAGAAATACAGCTTCCCGGCCCAGCCATGTGTCCGCGAGTCTCTCTCTACCACCGCGAAGCTAGCCCAACCTGCTGGCGCCTCCGAACTCTAACGACAAATGGCGCCCATGTGGACTTGACCTGCGCATCTCTCAGATAAGTGAAGACAATTTGGCCTTCTCTTCTGCTTGTGACGAGATCTCCAAAGGCCTCTGCCCTTTCTTCACGAGGCTGTTTCGCTGTTTCTGGAACATTTATCTCTGGACCACTCTGTGGTTTCCGCCCAGCACCAGCCTGCAAGAGCCCAACGCCAGCCCGCATGAGCCAGCTTTCCGCTGCGTGGCGCGGGGCGTTGGGCGTGGGCTCCCTCCATGCTGCTCAGCCGCTGGGAACAGGGCAGCAGACATGGCAGGGCCATGGGGCAGGGCCACGGCAGCCTATCCTGGCGGCCACCCCGTGGCACCTCAGCCCGCGCCTTCTGCACGGCTGGCCTGCCCACCTTCATGCTATGAAGTCTGGACAGATCCCGGACCACCTGGAGACCGCAGGCTCCCTGCCGAAACTGGGCCCCCTGGCAGAGATCTCCAGCTTGGGTCTGAAGGCAGACAGGCTAGATTATGCAGAGATTCGTCCAGAGATCGCAACCTGCAATTCCTAGAAATGAAGCTGCCCAAGACCGCTGGACAACGCACTAACAAAAGTTTCTCTCCTTGTGTATTGAAGACCATGTTTATGTGTGTGTTTAAAGTTTGGTAAACGGTAACTTTAAGGTTAAAAATTTAACTTTAAGGCTAAATTCTTACCATCAAAGTTAAATGAAAAAGGTTTTCAACATAATTCTCATAAAGATAAAATTAACTTACATTTAAAGTCTGAGGTTAAAATCAATATATTTTAGTTAAAAATCAATATATTTTAACTAAGTTGGTCTAAAAAAAAAAACCTGCGCACACCTAGGGTGTGTCTCCATCTTAAATGGGTGTAACAAAAGGTTAAATAGACGTTGTTGATATGTAAAAGTCTCAAATTCCTTCTCAATTAGAAATGTTAGGTTGCTATGGTTATGCTAATAATGCTCATGCCTGAGGCTTTTTTCTTTCTATGGTTCATGTTTGCCTTTCCACATTTCATTGTTTGAACTTTAAATAGCCTTGGAATTCTGCTGGAAGGGACTTTAGAGTTATCAATTGTGGTAAACTTCTAACCTGTTACAAGTTTTGTTTCATAAGTAAGTGAATTGCAGCTGTCAAGTTCTCTACAGAAAAGCAGAATTCCGATGGCTGACATTCCCCATTGAGACAGACATACAACAATTCACCCCTTGGCAATTCTTCAGTAGACATCTGCTTTGGACTTCTATTGGACTCACTGGTACACCTCAGACACTTTGCACAAAACTAGCAGCTTCCCTTATGCTGCTGGGTTTCTCAAAGACTGACTGCAGCCATGTTTGGGACTACTCTAGGCCTCACCCTCCCCCCATGCTAGAAAATGCCCATCCAAGTAAAGCCCCCAGAGGCAGGAAATGTTTTTTTTAAGCTGATAAAGTTTTGCCCACAGAGGAAAAATATGGCCCCCTCAGGCCTTCCCTTGGCAGCACACTGGTTCTTGTTACTCGCTTACATGTTTCTCCATGTTTGTGTCAGTTTCTTTTTTGAAAATTCCTGTACGATATAGGTTTCTGTTCACCCCACACCCCTGATACTATGGTCATTTAGTTAAAAAGAAAAGGGGGAATTGTATGCTTCACAATGGTTTGGTCTCGTTCTCCCCTCGCCAGGAGAATTGGTTTGGTCCTTGCTAGTTTTGCACCTCTCTTTCTCCCCGCCCCCTATGCTACGTGGTTCCAGAGTTCTGGTGTGGCCACAGGAAGAGAAGGATGCAGGACAGATCTGTGTGGTGATTCGTTTGGTTTAGTTTATGAATCGTTGTTTGTGAATAAAGAAATATAGCTTCACTGCCCAGCTGTGTGTCATCGAGTCTCTGTTCACCGCCGCGAAGCTAGCCCGGCCAGCTGGAGCCCCCGAACCTTAACGACATGGGAGTGTGATGCCTCCAGTTGTGTTCTTTCTTCTCCAAACTGTTTTGGCAATTCTAGGTCTTTTCTGGTTCCAGATAAACATTTGTAGCATTTGTTCTATTCCACTAAAAATGTGGTTGGGATCTTGATGGGGATAGCATTAAATTTAGTATATTCATTTTGATTATGTTAATTCTTCCAACCCATGAACATGGAATATCTTTCCACTTCTTTGTGTCTTTTTCAATTTCCTTGAGTAGTGACTCATAATTTTCAGTATAGAAGTCTTTCCCTTATTTGCTTAGGTTTATTCCTAGATATTTTATTGTTTTTGTTGCTATAATAAAAGGAATTGATTTCTGCATTTCAACTTCTCTAACTTAGTGTTTGCATAGAGGAATGCCACTGACTTTTGAATGTTAATTTTGTAGCCTGACACTTAACTCTTTTGCCTGATGGTTTCCAAAAGCTTCTTGCTGGATTCCTTAGGTTTTTCTATGTATACAATCATGTAATCTGCAAACAGTGAGAGTTTGACTTCTCGTCCAATCTGTTTGCCTTTAATTCCTTGCTCCTGCTTGATTGCTATGGCAAGAACTTCCAGCACTATGTTGAATCGTATTGGTGATAGTGGGCAGCCCTGTCTCGTACCTGATCTGAGGGGAAATGCGTCCAGTTTTTCATCATTGAGTATGATGTTGGCTGTAGGTTTACTATATATAGACTCCACTATCTTCAGGAATTTTCCATCTCTTCCCACTTTTTGTAGTGTTTTGATCATAAAGGAATGTTGGATTTTGTCAAAGACTTTCTCTGCATCTATTTATATGACCATGTGTGTTTGGTCTTGCTTTTATTGATGTGGTGGATCAAATTGATTGATTTACGTATATTAAACCAACCTTGCATGCCTGGGATAAACCCCACTTGGTCATGAACAATCTTTTTAATAGACTGCTATATCCGTTTGGCTAGAATTTTGTTCAATATTTTAGCATCTATGTTCATCAGACATATTGGTCTGTAGTTTTCTTTTTTGGTTGTGTCCCTGTCTACTTTTGGTATCAAAGTGATGTTGGCTTCATAGAAGCTGGAAGAGAGTATTCCAGTGTCTTCAGTCTTCTGAAAGACTTTCAAAAGTAGAGGTATTAATTCTTCTTTGAAGGTTTTTGTAGAATTCATTTGTAAAACCATCTGGTCCAGGACTTTTATTTTTGGGGAGATTTTTGATAACTGTTTCAATTTCATTAGCTGTGATGGGCCTGTTCATGTTATCTAGTTCCTCTTTCCTTAGTTTTAGAAGTTCGTAGGTATCTCAGAAATCATCCATTTCTTCCAGGTTCTCTAGCTTGGTGGCATATAGTTGTTCATAGAAGCCTCACATGATCTGAAAGCCTCTTTCATTTATGATCTGATTTATTTGGGACTTCTCCATTTTTTGTTTTGTGAGTCTGGCTAAAAGTTTTTTGATTTTGTTCACTGTTTTGAAGAACCAACATTTACTTTTGTTTATTTTTTGTATAGTTTTTTTTTATTTTTAATGTTATTTTATTTCTGCTCTAACTTTAGTAATTTCTGTCCTGCTGGTTTTTTTAGGGTTCCCTTGTTCTTCTTCTTCTAGGTCTATAAGATGTGCAAACAGGCTGTTTATTTGTGCTTTTTCCTGTTTCCTAATGTGTGCTTTTATAACTATGAACTTCCCTCTCAGTACTGCCTTAGCTGTGTCTCAAATATTTTTATAGCTTCTGTCTTCATTTTCATTGAACTCTCGAAGCATTTGGATTTCTTCCTTTATTTCCCCTTTGACCCAGTAGTTGTTAAGTAGTATACTGTTGAGCTTCCACATTTTGGGACTATTACTAATATTTTGTTGATTGTTAAGTCTTAGTTTAATTCCACTGTAGTCTGAGAAGTTGCTTGGGATGACTGATTTTAATACTGTCTTTGTGACCTAACATATATCCTATCCTTGAGAATGACCCATGTTGACTTGAGTAAAATCTGTATTCTAGTTTCTTGGGATGAACAACTCTGAAAATGTCCAATAGTTCTAGTTTATCTATCTTGTAATTTAGCTCACTCATGTCTTTATTGATTTTCTGCCTGGATGATCTGTCAAGTTGAGAGAGTAGGGTGTTGATGTCCCCTACTATGACTGTGTTGCTGTTAATAGATTGCAGTAGCTTTTTCAGTAGTTGTTTGATGTATTTCGATTGGGTACATAGATGTTAATAATTGTTAAGTCCTCTTGATTGACTCATCCACTGACTATTAAGTAGTGTCCATCCCTGTCTTTTAAAATTTTATTTTTTTTAAAGTCTCGTGTCAGATATGAGAATAGTTTTTCTTGCCCTTTTGTGTGGGCCATTTGCTTGTATGATAGTTTTTCATCCTTTTACTTTGAGTCTGTGTTTGTCTTGTTGAGTTAGGTTGATTTCCTATAGACTGCATATAGTTGGGTTGTGTTTTCTGATACATCTTCCTACTCTGTGTCTTTTAATAGGTGAATTCAGGCTATTGACATTTATTGATATCAAAGATTGAAGACATTTTAACACCATTCTTGTATATTTTTAGGGTGTTCTGATATATGGCCTATTTATGGTGATCTGACTGTTTATAGAAGACCTTTCAGAACTTTCAGGTTAGCCTTGGTGATAGTGGATTCTTTCAGCTGTTGCTTCTCTGAGAAGGTTTTGATGCCTCCATCTAGTCTGAATGACAGTCTATCAGGATACAGTAGTTTTGGTTGAAAGCCTTTCTCAGTGAGCACTCGATAGATATCTTGCCATTCTCTTCTGGTCTGTAGTGTTTGTGTGGAGAAATCTGCTGCTAATCTTATGGGTTTTCTCTGTTTTTCTCTTGCAGATTTCAGGATCCTTTCTTTATCCTTATTCCTTTCCATTCTAAATAGGAGGTGTCTTGGTGTCTTTAAGTCTGGGTTAATTCTGTTTGGGACCCTCTGGACTTCTTGAACCTTTATGTCTTTGATGTTGTCTAGACTAGAGAAGTTCTCAGCTATTATGTCCTAAAGAATGCTTTCTTCCCCTCCCTCTCTTTCTTCCTCTGGTAGAAAGCCAATAATGTGTATATTATTTCTTTTGAAATCATCCCATAGGTCTCTGTTGTTGTTTTCAATATCTCTTAATCTCTTTTTGAGATCTCTTACTGCTTTTTTAGTTATCTCTAATTCGACCTCTATCTTGCTAATTCTGTCTTCAACTTCATTTATTCTATTCTCTCTCCTCACTACTGTTTTCTGGAGTTCATCTATTTTGTTACCCTGTTCTGATACTGTTTTAGCTTGTTCAGCTAGTTGTGTTCTTAGCTCAGCTATTTCAGCTTTCACCTCTCTAATAACCTTGAGATAATTAGTGATTTCTTCCAGAGTCTCATTTGTTGTTTTTGCATTTTTGATGAAAATTCTTTCAAACTCTTTACTCACTGCTGTGATTATTTCCTTAACTAGTGTTTGGATGTTGACCTCATTATTTTGTGGTTCAATCTTTGGGGGGCTTTAGCTTGTCCTAGTTCATTTCTCCAATATTTCTTCATGTTGGTTTAACCATTTTGTATATTATATTAATGAGGTCCCTCCCTCTCTCAGTACTTTTCAAATTACTCATCACTCTTGCCTGGATTGACTTGTGTCTAAATAAGGTAATTAAAGAGTTCACAGTTGTGGAAATTAACAGTTGTTTCAATAGTATTTTAATCCCTGAGTTGGTGCTCAGTGGCTTAAAAGCCTCTTTTGTTCTTTTTATTCCCTGTAGGGTATGGGAGTCTGAGGGCTTTTAAACTATAAGTAGGCTTCTTAGCCTAATCACTGACTCCTGACCAGGAGATGAAGCCCAGTGGTTCAGAGATAGTTCAGTGGTTATACAAAGAGACTCACAGCCCCACTGCTAGACCACCAAGGAATAGATCTTCTCTTGAGTTTCCTAGTTTGTTTTCTGTCCCCTAGTATCAGCACAGGGCCTCCTTGCCTCTGCTCCAGCTTCTGAGAGCAGTAGCAATGGAGACCTACAGTCGCATTTGGTGAGTCTTCTCCCTTCAGCCATCTTTTTGTTGGTCAAACAGACTGGAGGTGGTTTCTCAACTGGTAAACTGCCAGACTGTTACCAGCCACTTAATCTCTCCCTAGGCTCCTCTCTGCCCACAAGCCATACGTTTTTGCACTCACTGGTGATTTGGTTGGTTCCTGAAATCGTTCTAGTCCTGTCTTTTGCGGTCCCAGGTAGTCTCATTTGGCATCCCTGAAAAGGAGAAGCGAGAAAAACAGCTGCTGCTGTGCCATAGCCCTGCCCCCCCCCCTCCGGAAGTCAGCCTTATCCTGCTTTTATTGTTTGTCTAGGAACTTTGGTGAAAAACTCTTTTCAGTATTGTTTTTATGTGTAATCTAATTTAAAGTGGTAAAAATTTTTGTGGACCTATTAAAATAACATAAACAGAAATAAGGAAATCCTTTAATTGGTCAGTAAGTGTCTAGGATTAATTGAAGTTAATTGAGGTAGAGCCCTTTGGGATTGATACTATCTTACCTAGTCTAGAAAATTGTTGACAGTGCTTTAACTGTATCTTAGCATTTTGCTTTTCTTTTTTAAAATTTTTTATTATCTTTATTTGCTTATTGGATAGTAGAGATAGCCAGAAACTGAGAGGGAAGACGGAGATAGGAAGGAGATAGGGAGAAAGAGAGACAGAGAGACACCTGCAGCCCTGCTCCACCACTTATGAAGCTTTCCTCCTCCCTGCAAGTGGGGACCAGGGCCTCAAATCCAAGTCCTTGCACATTGTAAGGTACACTCAGCCAGGTGTGCCATCACCTGGCCCTGCATTTTGCTTCTCCACAGGCTTATCAGAACTCTGAATCCTCTCCTTTTCTTTATCCACTTTGTGGCTTTTTTGTACTTTTTTCAAGCTGTTGGCCAAATTATTGTCATCACACCATCTCCTTATCTCACTCCATATTGCCTGGGAAGACTCAGTTCATTTTTGCTTTTCTAGAGGTCATCCTGATGTACCTTATCCTCAGTGTTAGAAAGTTTAAATAAGAAAATCTAGTATGGGCCAGCAAGATAGTTCACTTGGATATTATGCTACTTTGCCCTGTGCAGGACCCAGGCTTCCCACAGGCCCTAGCTACACTGAAGGAAGTTTCAGTGCTGGGATGTCTTTCAGCCTCTTTCTTTCTCTCTCTGCACTTCTGTCTGAAAAAGTCAGTCGGAAAAGTAAAGTCCCAGTGATGTCAAAAAAAGATATTATAGTATATGTACCACTTTGAATATTAAAATTCTTCTTAAATTATTTTTTAATGTTTATTTATTTATATATTTATTTATTTATTTATTTGATAGGAGAAGAGAGAGAAAGAACCAAGCATCACTCTGGTGATGTACATGTGTACTGCTGGGGATTGAACTCAGTACCTCATGCTTGAGAGTTCAATGCTTTACCCACTGTACCACCTCCCAGACCATGAATATTAAAATTCTAATGATCAGATGGTTCTCAGAGAGTATACTATTTTTCCATCAATATGAGTGCAATTCATATTGTGGGCTAGTTTTTTGTTTGTTTTTTTGTCTGATAATGTATTTTTAGATTGCAGTCCACTCTGATATCACAAATTGTACGTTTAGTATTTTCCTAGTTGACCTAGAATCACCCTCAAATTCTAATATGTGCTTCTTTTCTTTTGGGTGGTAAATGTCAGTATCACTAGGTTCCATGATTCAAAAGTTTCAAAAATATTTTGTGGAATATTTTCATTATTACATTTTTATGATTAAATGTTGTCACAAGCATGATGACACTCTACTTCAGTCTGTTCACATGAGAAGTCAATAGTTTTGTTTTGAATACAGATAAAAGAAAGATTTAAAAAAAACTCTTTGTATTTTATGCTTTCTAGTGGAAATTATCGATAATGTAGAATTAAACTTTTAAAATAACTCTGAGTCACTGCGTAGTACTCAGAAAGAGGTTTGAGTCATCGTAGGTCACCCAGAGGATGGAGATATATCTGGAAATTAGTATGTAGATTTCTACCTTCCATACCCTACCCACTTCCCAATTCCTCTGGCAATTCTTAAATTTATTAGCTGAGTTAGATGGCCAGACCATAATGTTGTATTGCTTGGACAGCATTTCATTCTAGATATTCTAGATTTCTTCTAGTATATATTAATTTTTTCATTAATTGTTGAATAAAAGTAAAGAGAAATTGAGAGGGGAGAGGGAAATAGAGAGGGAAAGAGACAAAGAGATACCTGCAGCCCTTCTTCACCATTCCTGAAGCTTCCCCCCTGCAGATGGGGACCTAGGAGCTTGAACCTGGGTCTTTGTGAACTGTAATGTATGCACTTAACTAGATGTGTCACTTTCTGGCTCTCTCTTGTAGTATATCAACAGAAGCAAAATAAGTACTGTATGTGAAAAATATGGCTATGTACACAATGAACAAAATAAAAGGAAACTTGAAAAATGACCAAGTATATATTTGACAAGTATGACAAATATACTAATGAATACATTAAGAATTCTTGGTACAACAATTATATTGTGAATTATTCAGTAACACAGTTGACTCCATCTTGATGAGCTTCTGTGTGATTTTTCTTTATGCTATAGTTTTACCTATTATTTATTGATAGGATTCCTCCTAATAATAGCCTAGGTATCTGTTTAAATACCTTACAGTTCATATTAATTTCTCTGTCTAGTCCTATTTCAGTTTAATTCTTTTTAAAAATTTTTATTAGTGACTTAATAATGATTGGCAAGATTGTGGTATAATGTTGGTATGCTTCTAGTTCTGCTTCTGGGATCCCTTCTGTTACATTGCTTGACGTTGTGGTCTATTTACATGGTCATTCTGTTACATTGGTTTGGTCTCACTCCCCCTGCCTCCGGGAGATTTTTGTTTAGTCCTTGCTAGTTCGCGCTTCTTCCTTCTCCCCACCCCCTATCCCACCTACTTCCTTTGTTCCTGACTCTTCCACCAGAGGAGAGAGAGGAAATATGGAGAAGAAGAAGATTGTGATTAGAGATAGATTAGATTGCGCTGTGTTCCACATCAATAAAGAAATATTGCTCTCCACCCAGCCATGAGTCCCTGGTCGTCTGTCTCCTGCCTGTGAAGCTAGCCTGGCAAAAACAACAGTATAAGAGGGGTACAATTCTATACAATTCCCACCACCAGACTTCCATATCCCCTTGCCTCCATTGGAAATTTCCCTATTCTTTATCCCTCTGGGAGTATGAACCAAAGATCTTTATGGGGTGCAGAAGGTGGAAGATCTGGCCTCTGTAATTGTTTCTCCACTGGACTTGGGCATTGACAGGTCGATTCATACTCCCAACCTGTTTCTATCTTTCTCTAGTGGGGTAGGACTTTGGGGAGGTGGGGTTCCAGGACACATTATTGGGGTTCTCTGCCTAGGGAACAAGTTGGCATCATGGAAGCATCTACAACTTGGTGGCTGAAAAGCATTAAGATATAAAGTAGAATAATTTTTTTAATAATCAGGAACCTAAACTTAAAAGTATAGCAGATGAAATTTGGGGTCTTCATGCTGGAAGGAGCTAGGAAGTCTATTTTAGGTATGTTCTAAGGGGCCCCTGACTTTACTAATTTTAGATTGAGACCAACAACTAACATGCAGGTGGGTTAGGAATATTCTCTAGGAAGATGGTATCAGAGTTTAGGATAGGACTAGAAAGCTGGATAAGGTCAGAGGAAGCTCCCCAAAATGGGAAAAGTATATAAATACCATTAACTGTAAACCCCGTAATTCTGATCTTGGGACCATGTTTGTTCATATTTAGCACAGGAGTCTGTATAACCTCTGCATCCCTCTCAATTTGAGCTAGCATTTCAAGGTCATAGTTAGGTCATAGGTCCAGGCTGCACTCATTTCAGGACCAGTCTTCCTCCAGTGGCTGCCTCCATTTGGAGAATAGGGCGATTTCCACTATTATTGTTCTACATTGAGGGCAATGTCCTGTAGAGGCCCACAAGAGGGTTTATGATGTTGCTCCTGATGGAGGTGACTAGTGATGGTGTATAGAGGGATCTGTTAGAGGTCTAGGCTCATCATATCTATATAGGAATCCAAGGATTCCCTGACTAGGGCCCTGGTTAATTGGGTGGCCTGGAAATGACCAAATGGGCCATCATTAAAGGGTGCCTCGTGCCACATCCAGCTTTTGTAGTCCTTTATCTGTCATAGTTGGACTTAGTGTAATTGAGGGACATGAAATAGGGAGTAGGTAAGGAGGGTATATAGATTTAAATAGAAAGTATTTGATTAAATATTTTATATTGTCTTTTTTAGGTCTTTATACTAGCTTGATGAACTTATTCAGTCACTGTAGACTATTGCACACTTTTTCTTTAAGGAATATATATCTCCCCAAATTATGGATATGTGCACTTTTACCTTATCTCATGGGCCCTGGTATTTTTTTTTAATTATTTATAAAAAGGAACATTGACTAAACCATAGGATAAGAGGGGTACAACTCCACACAATTCCCACCACCAGAACTCTGTATCCCCTCCACTCCCCTGATAGCTTTCTTATTCTTTAACCCTCTGGGAGTATGGACCCAAGGTCATTGTGGGATGCAGAACTTAGAAGGTCTGGCTTCTGTAATTGCTTCCCCGCTGACCATGGGTGTTGACAGGTCGATCCATACTCCCAGCCTGTCTTTCTCTTTCCCGAGTGGGGAAGGGCTCTCTCTGTGTCTCCCCCATCCCTCTCAATTCCTGGCTGTCTCTACCCGATAAATAAACAAAAGAAAAAAGTTTTTTTCTCCCCTCCCCGAAAAAAGTTTTTTTTTAATAAAAAATATTGTATGTTTTCAGTTTTAAAGTGAGTGCAATAATAATCCATTTAGACTATATGCCCAACCTTGACACTACTCTAAAATGTCTAATTTATAGCTTACTGTATCTGGAAAAGGGAAAACATAATTCCACAGCAGAAATAAACACCTACTTCTAGGAAACATCCTCATTTTTGTTGGGGTAATAGGCTAGTATACATGGCTAATGCATTCTAAAAACAGCAAATAATTTTGCTTTAAAGGGCGTCTTCCCTTTAATGTGGAGAATTAAGGAAGATATAAATCAAACTTTGAAAACATCTTAGCAGAGTGCATACTTATAAATATAGCTTTAGAATACGTTAATAATTATACAGATTATTTCATTGCAATGGACTTGATTTTTCCCAGAAACATGGCATAGGGATTAGCCTTTTCTAGAGATCGTCTTTAAGCTATTGAGCCACTTTTAGAAATACTTCTGAAATCAAGGCTGTGGGTGGGTGGTTTTATTATAAGACTTGGTACAAGTGTTTTGAAAATGTCAGACAATGTCATCTAGGAAACAGCTCAGGTCTCTGTGTCACATTGGAATTCTCCTTGTTATCTCCTGTGGAGTCCCCAGGGAACCAAACTCAACACAGAAGGTGCTGAAAGACACATTTTTTATACATTAAAAGATGATGACATTTACTTCTCTGCTTGGGAACTGAAAGGTGGCAGCTCTTGAAGGACAAGGTAGCCTCAGCTTCTTTACTTGAAGTTTACAGATATCTCTAAGCTTAAAGAGATTCCTCTTGATTTATTTCCTGGGTTACTGTCAATTTGTGAAGGCCTTGAGTGAGAACACTGGCATCAAAAGACATTTAAGGCAAATTGTATGTGACAGATAGATAGGAATCCACAAGGCTAAGGTCATCACTGCTGTGTTACACCTGGCCTACCTTATCTGTGCTGTGTCCATCACACTCAGAAACTGTATCTGGATTCTATTTTAAAAGATGTTAAATGTGAATAATTTTTGATTAGTCAAATTCTCCACCTTCACTTCATTTTAGGCAGTATAGCATAGCTGGTTGTGAGGTTGGGTAAATAATGAGTATTAAACACGATGTCATTTTTCTGACAGTCTTTAGTCTATTACAAGGAGTGTCTTTCATTAAGCTAAGGTTGTTTTCAATGAAGCAAGAAGTAAATGGTGACAACAAATGCAAATTGAACCCATGTGTCAACAACTGTACAGCAAACCATTCACTGCTCACTAAAGTGATGCTGGAACAAAAACGCAGACATGCATAAAAATATGACAGATATAGCAAGTGAAATGAGGACTTGTATCTTGGGATTTTGAAGAATTTAGTCTGCTTTCTCCATAAGAGATAAACAAAGGATAAGAGACCAGATTACTCCTTACATGTGATGTCAAAACCTCAAGCTCTGACAGGAGAAGCAAAACAAAATGATAAGAGAAGTAATCATTAGTTCAGTTAAGTCTCTGGTATCTAGCACAGCAATCAGTACACTAGAGTTAGTTAGTACATATCTGCAATCAATAAGCTCATAGCTAATGAGAATATCTTCCTATTTATGAGTGATGTCAGGCAGATGTCAGCCACTCAGTTAAAGGTCTATGCTATGATTCTACATATACTTTACTTATTTATTATTATTTATACACAGAGAGAAAGACAGAGAGCTAGATGAATGGATGGATGGACTGACGGACGGACAGACGGACTGATGGACGGATGGATGGATGGATGGATGGATGGATGGATGGATGGATGGATGGACAGATGCCAACCAAAGCACTCCTCAGTTCTGGTTTATGGTGGTACTAAACCTTAGAATTTCAGACATGGAAGTCTTTTGCATAACCATTATGAGTGGAAGCATGTTATAGTTGTCCTTCAGAGGAATGTAGGTGATTTGTGAACATATATGAGCTCTAGCAAAAAGAGTCCTTGAACAATGTACACAGAACTGAAGGATAAGACTTCTTAACTTTACCTCTCCCCTTCCACCACATTTTCTTTTTATGCTTTTTTTTTCTTTTAGGAATAAGTATTTCTTTTGCGCCAAAGGAAGTGCCTCATTAATAATGTGAATCATATCTGAGTAATACCACAGTTGTTCATTAGCATCTATAAGAAACATCCAAATTACAACACCTAAAGATATTACATGCACTTATGCTGCTGAGGCTTATGTTTAGAGAAAAGGGCACTGAGTCACTTTAAAGGAACTTGAATTACTAGTGGATATACATCCTGTTCATATTTATTATCTTGTTAGTAATGCTCATATGTCATTTCTTCTAACACATACATTTCAGATCATCTTGTAGGCAGATTTTGGTTGGCTTATTAGTTACTTTGGTCTCCAAGTAGTTTTGGAAAAGGGTGATATTCTTCCGAATTTTCTTTTTCTAAAAATTGTTTACCAGAACTAAGTTAGATTTCTCAAATTTTCATATTCATCTTTCTACAATAACCTTTATTAACCTTTAAGGAACACAAAGGTTTTTCTAATTATTCTGTCTGGTGTGACATGGAAAAAGCAAAAGTGAGAAACTGTGTGGAACTTCTTAAACCCTATTTTTGTCTTGAATGTGTTGATTTTTCCGCCTTTGCTTCATTGATTAGTTATTCATGTATTCTTCTGTTCCTGTAGTGAACTTCAGGAAAATGCATGGCTTCTCTGAGTGAATAGTAATGCAGTACAGGGTTTTAGATATTTCAAAATCCAATAAAAGTCCATGAAGAAAGAATAGTAGTCAACAAAAACATATCATAGTGGAAATAGGTTTCCATTTTCTTAACATCGATGATTTTTTGCTATTGTTCGAAATCTCATTAACATTCTAGAAAGTTAATGAGACTTAACATCTTCAATACTGTGCTATAATTGACAGGATTGTTAAGAAACATCTTGACTATATTGACTCTGAAGCAAAAAAGGATCAAATATGTAATTCTAGGAGTTTTCCTGACACTCATAATGTGCTAATGTCAAGGAATCTGGGCACATCTTCTTGGAGTCATTATAATCTTCTTTTGCATTTGACTTCATAGTTATTAAATGATAGGTCTTACTTACCCTTCAGTTGGAAAACTCTTCTTATTATAGTATTTCAGTCCATTTATTTGTTAAAAAATGCTTATTGGTTGGAAAACTCTTATTATAGTATTTCAATCCATTCATTTGTTCAAAAAATGTTTATTGGATATCTCTGTGAGACATCAGGCACAGATATTTTGTGTAAGCTTCTACTGTATTTATATATTCCATTGGTTGATATGTTTTCCATATTAGAATTTTTTATCATTTTATTTTGAGGTGATTTTTACTTAAAGGAACACTGAAAACATAGTGAGAGGGTTCCCTATTTCTTTCTTTTAGCTTCCTCTAATGTACCTTGTTATATTATTATATTTAAACTATGAATTGGAAATTGGCATATGTACATTTCAATTAATCTATATACAGAGCCTATTGGAATTCAATAACTTTCTCCCCTACTGTAATTTCCTGGTTTAGAACCCAATCCAGGATATTACATATTCTGTCTTCCATTTCTCTTGTTTTCATATATATATATATATATATATATATCTTCCCCTGTTTTGGCATGTCTTGGGTTAAATAGAAGTTTCTCCATCCCCCTTATTCAGTTCTTTGTTTTAGATAGAAAGCTAGAAAGCGGCAGAGAGAGAGGAGAGAGAGACCGATCACAGCATTGAAGCTTCCTTCATGGCTATGGGGGCCTGGCTCAAATCTGTATCCTGCATATAGCAAAGCTACATACTATCATTGTGAGCTAGTTCACCACCTACCTCATATCCCCACCAATTCTGTTTGAAGATATAACAGGAATAACATATAATCTCTCTGTGATGATACAGTTTCTCTGAATCTATGTTGTAAATTTTTGAAAATATTTTTAATTGATTTATCTTGGGTTATCTGCTTTCTTTTGGCCCAAGCAACCAGAATTAGACTGACTAAAAAAAAAAAAAAAAAGAATTAAATAGTTGATTTTGTTGTTGTTGTTGTTGTTGTTGTTATGTCTCAATTATCTTCTTTAAACTGAGACAGTCTTTATGTTCTGCAATTTTAACACTTTTAATGAGTAATAGTTTGGGGTCTAAATGACCCAGTGGAGAGAATTTGTGTTGACCTCCTCTCACAGTATCAGCAAAGTTTCACCAGTACCTGAAACAATCTGAACAGAAACTGACCTGAACCCCTGATAAACAAGCTTCCACGAGGGACAAAAGGCCAGCACCTCAGTGAGGAAGACATGGAGAGATGACTTCTCTCAAGAGTGATCCCCATCACCTGATATTATAAGCTATATGAGGAAGAGATCCCACACACAGGACTTTACTCTTGGGAACAACAGAACAGACTGCACAATGACCCTGCACAAGGATCCAGGTTTAAGCCCTTGGCTCCCCACCTGCACAGGGGTGAGGGGGTGGGGCAAGACACTTTACAAGTAAAGCAGGTCTGCAGGTGCCTATTTTTCTCTTTGACCCTCTCTATCTTCCCCTTCTTTCTCAATTTCTCTCTGTCCTATCTAATAAAATGGAAAAAATTTGCTGCCAGGAGCAGTGGATTCTCAGTGTAGGCAATGAGCCTCACTGATAACCTTAGAGGCAAAAAAAAAAAAAAAAAAGTTAAAATGTAATCTCCATAGTAATACACACTGAGGGGAAATTTTAGGAGAACAACCTCACCCCATGCTAATAACAGATAGAGCTGGGTTCTGAGAGACATTTATGAAGAGTGCAGACAAACGAATTAGATTGCCCAAGGGCCCTTCTGACCACCAACCAACAACTCATAGCGTTACAGCTAGCAGGTAAGATAAAGAGCCACCCACCTTAGCTCAGCAGCTCACAAGGGCACCCTGCTTCCTGCCCTGCTTTCTTGCTAGCCTACAGAACCTGCCTGACTTAGTTTCCTATCCTATAGAATTTGTTTTTTCACCAGTGTATAGTTGACTATATCATGAAATTATTATTGTTATTTTATTTTTATGGGAGCGCTGCTCAACTCTGGCTGATGGTACTGCAGGGGATTGAACTGAGACTTAGGAACCTCAGTCTCTTTGCATAACTATTATGTTATTTACTCCTGCCCTATCATGAAATTATTTAAAAAAGGAAGTTCTAAAAAATTTATACTGTGTGGAAAAGGAGGGGAAAAATTCTCTGAACAGGTTAAATTAATTCTTGGTTGAAAACTCACGTTAGCTAAAATGGTCATTCTAGTTTTGTTCCAGCCCTGAGGCAGGATGGGACTTAATGCCACAGTACAAATAAGCTGCTGCCACAACTGGCACCTAGTAAAAGCCTTTTGATGATGGTGATTAAATAAAGGTCAAAGAATATCGCTGCAACCTAATGGTATTCATCACACCACATCAGCTTTTCCCTCTGGTGCCTTTGAAAACAGCACTTGAAAAAGACTATTAAAAATGTGTTTTGTTTAGGCATCAAATGCTTTCATTAGGCATCTTAGGCTTTCTCCAGAAAAATAAAACAAATGTTAGGGTTCTGAGTACTAGATTGTAGGTTTAAAAGAAAACTAAATGTAACCTTTTGTTATGTAAAATAATAAACTCCTAAGATAGCCATAAAGGCCTTCCTTTTATCACAATGTGTGTGTGTCTTTTTTTCTCGAAGGCCCGAAAAAGAATCATGTCATATGGCCACAAACCTATAGGAAGAGAGGAGGACACTTTAATAAAGTAGCAGTTAGCATTTTGTAATTCTTTTTAAAATATTTGTATTATTTGATAGATATAGGGAGAAATTGAGAGGGGCGGGGGAGATAGAGAGGTTAAGAGACAGAGCGACACCTGCAACCCTGCTTTACCACTTGTGAAGATTTCCCGTGAAGCAGGTGGGGTCCAGGGGCTTGAACCCAGGTCCTTGTGCACTGCTAAATGTGCACTTAACCAGATGCTTTACCACCTGGCCCTGCTTTTTTCATTTTTTTCCCTTCCCTTCCTATCCCTTCCTATCCCTTCCTATCCCTTCCTATCCCTTCCTATCCCTTCCTATCCCTTCCTATCCCTTCCCATCCCTTCCTATCCCTTCCCATCCCTTCCTATCCCTTCCCATCCCTTCCCTTCCCTTCGCTTCCCTTCCCTTCCCTTCCCTTCCCTTCCCTTCCCTTCCCTTCCCTTCCCTTCCCTTCCCTTCCCTTCCCTTCCCTTCCCTTCCCTTCCCTTCCCTTCCCTTCCCTTCCCTTCCCTTCCCCCCTCCCCTCCCCTCCCCCTCCCCCTCCCCCTCCCCCTCGCCTGCCCTGCCCTGCCCTTCTCTTCTCTTTTCCTTTTCTTTCTTTTTTAACCAGAGCGCTGCTCAACTCTCATTCATGGCAGTGTAGGAGATTGAACCTAGGACATTGGAGCCTTAGACATGAGAGTCTCTTTGCATAACCATTATGCTATCTACACCCCTTCCACCCACATTCTTTAATTTTCAGTGGAAAATGTGGAGATTTCTAAACTATTAGTTCCAACTTCAGCAGGTAAACTTGAGCATGTCAAATGTTACTGTAACAACTTTATAACTGCTTATCAAACTGTTTCTATATACTTAATGTCTGGGGACTTATCTGAGAAAGTAGTCTTGACTGAGCAATACTCTGTAAAAAAAAAAAAATTCAGGTAAATAAATCCATTTCCATGGGACTGGGTTGTGGTGCACCTGATTGAGCACATATAATACTCAAGGACCTGGGTTCAAGCATCTGGTCCCCACTTGCAGGGGGAAAGCTTCGCAAGTGGTGAAGTAGGGCTGCAGGTGTCTGTCTCTCTCCCTCTCTGTCTTTCCCTTGCTCTCAATTTCTGGTAGTTTCTATCCAAACAAATAAAGATTATATATATCCATTTCTTTTAATTTTTTAATTTTTTTATTTTTAAAGCCCTCTCATCCCCTGTAGTTTTTACAGATTTTTCTTCTTTATTTTTTTGTTTTTTTTGCCTCCATGATTATCACTGGCGCTCGGTGCCAGCACTAAGAATCCACTGCTCCTGGAGGCTATTTTTCTGATTTTGTTGCCCTTGTTGTGGTGGTTGTTGTTGTTCTTATAGCTGCTGCTGTTGCTGAATAAGACAGAGAGAAATTGAGAGAGGGGGTGAGTAAGATAGACACCTGCAGACCTGCTTCACATCTAGCGAAGCAACCCCCCTGCAGGTGGGAAGCTGGGGGCTCGAACTGGGATCTTTGCACCAGTCCCTGTGCTTTGTGCCATGTGAGCCTAACCTGCTGCGCTACTGCCCAGCCCCCAGATTCCATTTCCATTTATGTTGACTCTGTGTCTTTACCATCAATAACCTCAGAGCTGTGAGCAGATGGTAGAGAACCTACCCAATTTGAAAACAAAAGTGTGATTGGCTGGTTATACTATACTATGTGAGTTTACTGAGTTGTATTTGTCTTTTCTATTCTGTGTAGATTTCAGGCTAGTATTACTATTATGAACTGTGGTATACTGACATCCCATTAGGTGAGGGAGGAGTCATTATTGAGACTGGGCTTGGAAGGCATCTTCTCAGCACCAGAGTATAGGCAGCAACATACTGTTGCCTATGTGGATTTGAGAATAGGCAAGTTTGTGATAATCTGCAAAGAAATACATTATCATGACACCATTGTGTATATTTAAATTTGATAATTACTACTTGAGATTACAATGTTTTGGAATGTGAACTCTAAATATGAGTTATCTGAAATTATTATACCTGTTGCAAAAATACTTGTCAGGGATACAGATGATAGGTGGCCTTATAAATCTAACCTACATGGGGAGTGAGCAGGAGGTGGTGGACCTAGTTAAGCACAAGGACCTGTGCAAGGATCCAGGTTCCCCACCTGCTGCTGGGGTCACTTCACAAACAGTGAAGCAGGTCTTCAGGTGTCTTTCTTTCTTTCTCCCTCTTTATCCTTATCCCCCATCCCCAATTTCTCTGTTCTATCCAGTAAAGTGGAAAAAATGGTTGCTAGGGACACTGGATTCATAGTGCTGGAACGGAGCCTGAGAGGTAACCCTAGAAGCAAAACAAATAAATACATATAAATCTGACCTACTTCCTGGCATGGATTTGAACTAATAATTGATATATGTATATATATATATATATATATATATATAATGTTTATATATTTGACATATATATTCTATAATGATTAATGTATAATAAAATTCACTTACATGAAATAAGTATGTAACTATATAATTCAAAATTGTGTGTCTGTAATGAAAATTTTACTGGATCACGGCCAGGTTTATTTATTTATGTATGATTTGTAACTGACTTTATACTTTGTCAGCAGAATGGAAATGTTCCAACAGAGCTCTAGTGCTTTTCAAAGTTGAAATCAGTTTCTGCCTGGTGCTTTAGAGGAAATTTTTTTTTGCCTCCCCTTAAGCTAGGTGACCTTAGTTGAATTATTTCAACTCTCTTTACCTCAGTTTCCTTAGTTACAAAGCAGGACTCTAAACTGGTACCTGAATACTAGGATAGACATGAAAGCTAAAGAAGCAATACCCTGTGATGATTAGTCATAGTTCTGAAGTCACACAAAACATTATAAGTTTAATCTTAATATGGTATTTAATTGATTTTAGTTTGGATGTAAATTATATAACATCTCTGTAGCTTGGTTTCCTCTTCTGGTGAGGGAATTATAATAACTGTTCCTACTCCATAAAGTTGGTGTAATATTAAATGAATTGCCATGGATGAAGAAAATCAAACTACTACTGGCATTATCACTATCTTTTTTTTTTCTTTTAATGCTTCCCAGAGTTATTGCTGGGGCTCGGTGCCTGCACTATGAATCCACTGCTCCTGGAGGCCATCTTTTTTCCAGTGTTGTTGTTGCTACTGTTGAATAGGACAGAGAGAAATTGAGAGAGGAAGAGAAGACAAAGAGGGGGAGAGAAAGACACCTGCAGACCTGCTTCACTACTTGTGAAGCGACCCCCCCCCCCCCCATACAGGTGGGGAACCAGAGCTTAAACTGGGATCCTTGTCTTTGTCCTTGTCCTTCTCATTGCGTGTGCTTAACTCGATGCTCCACCATCTGGCTCCCACCACTATACTTTTGTTACTACTAGTGGTGGTATTAGGATGTTAGGTGGTATTAGGTAAAGTTGTTTTTTAAGAATTAGGTTAAATAGCCCAGATGAAATTTTGGAGAGTCTACTCAATAAATGTTAGCATTAGTGTTGCCACCTTACAATGGAACAATCAGTCATACCACTGCTTCCCTAGGGATGAGCAGTACACGACCTGCTTCACTAAACATGACAGTCATGTAGTATAAGACAGTTTAATTTGCGGTATTTATGTTTACAATTCCCATATGACTACTTAGTTTACTAATTTTTGAAAGAGATTCTGGATTTAGTTACATAATCCAGCTGTGGCAAATTTAATCAGCATCCACACCTGTTTTAGTCTATGACCACTTACAGTTATACCCAAACTGAAAGCAGCACCTAAAAATATGAAATATTGCTCTTCTATCCTGTTCCTATCATTTAGCCAACTACTCATCAATTGAATATTATTGGCCCCACATTTGGGGGGATACCTTCCCCTCTGAAACATGGCAATATGATAGGGTCATCTCTACTGTCTCTATGCCAGCATTGGAAAGACCTACATATTCAAAGATTTCCATTGCCTTCTCTCTGAGTGGAAAATGTTGTGGCATAGAATTATAAATAAGACTTTTGCCAGGCTGACAACAGCAGTAACTTGGAGGTAAGCCAGTGAAAAACCCCCAGATTAAAACATTAAAATAAAACTTTTAAAAAATATTATCTTTACTATATAGAGATAATCAGAAATCAAGAGGAAAGGGAGAAATAGGGAGAGAAACACCTGCAGAACTGCTTCACCATTCATGAAGCTTTCCCCTGAAGGTAGGGACTGGGGGCTCTAGTCCAAGCACATGTCCATTGTAACATGTGCAGTCAACCAGGTGCACCACCACCCAGCCCCAGAATAAGACATTTATAAGTGCAATAACTAGCCTTCAGTTTCTAGTCATTCTGCATATCAAAAGATAAGGCTTCCGCACCTGCCTATTGGATAGGAGACAATTGAATAGGACAGAAATCTGCCCCTGACACCAGGGTGGCTACAAAGACATTGTTTTGCCCAGTTTTCTACAAAAACCAATTATCAGCTGAAATGTATGTCACTGCTGCACTCTCACCTAGCAGCAGTCTTTTGGCTATATAGCTCTTTGCTGACAAGCCTCCCTCTGTCTCAGCTCTGGGGCAGACGAGGTCCTTTTACTGCCCACCCTTCTCTTAGTGGCTTTCTCTCTCTCTCTCTTTTTTTTAAAATTTATTCCCCTTTTTTGTTGCCCTTGTTGTTTTTTATTGTTGTAGTTATTGATGTCGTCATTGTTGGATAGGACAGAGAGAAATGGAGAGAGGAGGGGAAGACAGAGATGGGGGAGAGAAAGAGAGACACCTGCAGACCTGCTTCACCGTTTGTGAAGCAACTCTGGGATCCTGAAGTCCAGTGGCTTTCTCTCTCTTTCTTGCTTTCTTTCTTTCTTTCTTCCTTTTTTCCTTCCTTCCTTAAGCCAAGTGGTTTTCTCACTTCCTTCCTTCCTTCCTTCCTTATGCCAAGTGGCTTTCTCCCTTCCCTTCCCTTCTTTCCTTCCTTCCTTCCTTCCTTCCTTCCTTCCTTCCTTCCTTCCTTCCTTCCTTCCTTCCTTATGCCAAGTGGCTTTCTCCCTTCCTTCCTCCCTTCCTTCCTTCCTTCCTTCCTTCCTTCTTCCTTCCTTATTTCCTTTCCCTCCTTCTTTCCCTCCTTCCTTCCTTCCATCATTCCTTTCATTCCTCTTCCTCCTCCTTCTTTTGTTAGTCATTTGATAATGATTAACTAGATTGTAAGATAACAGGGATACAACTACACACAGTTCCCACCACCAGAGTTCCATGGAAGCTTCCCTATTCTTTATCCCTCTGGAAGTAGGGACCAAAATTCCTTATGAGGTGCAGAAGGTGGTTAGTCTGGCTTCTGTAATTGCTTCTCTACTGGAAATGGGCATTGGCAGGTGGATCCATAACCCCAACCTACTTCTACTTTTTCCTAGTGGGGTAGAGCTCTGGAGAGGTGAGGTTCCAGGACTCACTATGTAGGTCATCTGCCCAGGGAAGTCAGAATGACATCATGGTAGTGTCTGCAGTCTGGTGGCTGAAAGATGGTAAGAGATAAAGCAGGACAATGTATTGAATAAATAAACAGGCATTCAAAGGTAGTAATAGAGCAGATGAAACTTGGGGTCTTCCTGTGTGAAGAAGCTAGGAAGTCCATTTTAGCTATGTTCCAGGGGACCCATGATTTGGTGACTGTTTCTTAACTTGTTTATTCCTATCAAGTCCCTATAACCTTAAAAAAAAATCTAAAAATGAACTTTAGAATTTTCTTACAAAAGATTAGAGTTTTTAAAGTGATGTTACAAATTTGAGAAACTTCACTAGAAATGTAAATAGCTCTGGCATATTTACATGACAGTGTTTCTGTTTGTGAAGTTTTCTTGTTATGGAGGCAGAAGCTTTAGAAGTTGTGATAATCAGTATATTACAAGCATCTTGCCACCTCCTGACTTCTCTTTGTTTTTAACAGTTCTAGTAGCAATGCCTGGAATGCTGGAATGTTTCTTTGTCTTATATCTTTTCTCCTTAGAAGACTTTTTTTTCCTTCTTTTTCCCCTCAAGCTATAAGTGAGAAACAATTAAGAATAAATGAGAAAAAGATCCAGAAAAGGAGAAGCTTTGCAGGAACATCTTATCTTTGATGACATTAAATAAATGCCAAAACCCCAGAGCTTGCTCCAAACTCTTCCTTTTCTATTTTGGGATTATTCCTCAATTTATTTGAAATTCAAATTTACGTGAGCCATTTCATTGTATGTATGCAACTCTTTTTTTTTCTCTTAATAAAGATATGATATAAGTAAGTTTTGTTTTCATCAGACTTAAAAAATAACTGCTAATAATTTAATAATGCAAATAGGAGAGATACTACACTGGGAAGTATATATGCACCTAATAATGTGAACTCCCCTGATTCAAACCCCAGCACCACACAGGCAGGGCTAATAATACTAGAGGAAAATCAAGGTTGTCTGTCTGTCTGTCTCTGTCTCTTCATATGTCTGAATAAAAAATTTTTTTTAAGTGAAATACTGCATAATGAAGCCTTTTCTCTGACAGAAAACATTCTAATCATCCCTCTCCTCCAAATTTTTAATATGTTGTTGAAGTAAGATTTGTTTATAAGTATTTGTGAATACTTGGAGTTCAGTTTCACAAGTGTTTATTGTGTTATCACACTTCACCCACCAGCAGGATACCAATATCACTCCACCAAAGTCAACTGGGTCACCTCAATCCCTTTTAACTCCTCCCACCCTTGGTGCTTCCATTCTGTATTCAGAGTCTAAAGGCTTGCTTTCCATTGACATTTGTTCCTCCTTCCCCTCTTTCCCTTTCTTCCTTCCTTTCCATCTCCTCACCTCTTTCTCTCTCTGTCTCTTGCATACAAGTAGAATGACCTAGTATTTGCCTTTCTCCTTCTCAGTTAGTATGCTTAACTTGATCTCTTCCATTTACTTCTATCTTATAGAAAAAGACAAGATGTTATCATTTCTTATAACTGGGGAGTATTCTGATGTGTATCTATCTATACCATAACTTCTGTAATCAATTATCTATCATTTAGTAATGTGGTTGTTTCTGTATCTTGACCATTGTAAATAGTGCTGCAGTGCACCTGTGCATTTATACTTACACAAGTATTCCCTGTTCTTTGTTATTTTTTTATTGTCTTTATTTATTGGATAGAGGCAGCCAGAAATCGAGAGGGAAGGGGGTAAAATAGAGAGGGAGAGAGACAGAGATACCTGCAGCCCTGCTTCACCACTCATGAAGCTTTTCCACTGCAGGTGGGGACTAGGTGTACCACCACTCACCCATCCTCCCTGTTCTTTGGCTAGATAATTTGAGTGTAATTCTGGATCAAATGCTATTTAATTTATTTATTTATTTATTTATTTATTTACCAGATTACTGCTCAACTCTGGGTTATGGTGATACAGGGGACTGAACTTGAGACTGGAGCCTCAGGCATGAGAGTCTCTTTGCCTAACCGTTTATGCTATCTACCCCTGCCCTATTTTATTTATTTATTTTTGAGGAAAGGATATATTGTTTTCCATGGAGGTTGGATCAGTTTACATTCTTAATAAAAGTTTGTAATGATTCCTTTTTTGTCCACAGCATTGTGATTATATATATATGTGTGTGTGTGTGTGTGTGTGTGTGTGTGTGTGTGTGTGTGTGTGTGTTTATAAAACATTTTCATGAGGTGCTATATCATTTGTCATATTGAATTGCATTTCTCTGATAATAAGTGATGATGAACAGTGTGTGAGATTGCTGATTTTATCTATGTATTCTTTGGTGAGTGTCTCTCTCCATTTTTTTTTTTCCTGGGTGGTTGGCATTTTATTTTTTTTAATTATTTTTAGGTGCTTTTCTTTTTTAAATTTTTTATTGGTGATTTAATAATGATTGACAAGATTGTAGAGTAAGAGAGATATAATTCTATACAATTCCCATGGGTTCTGTATCCCCTCCCTTCCATGGGAATCTTCCCTGTTTTTTATCTCTCTGGGAGTATGTACCAGAGATCATTTTAGGGTACAGAAGGTGGGGGTTCTGGCTTCTGTAATTGCTTCTCCACTGGACATCACCATTGACAGGTCTATCCATACCCCTAGCCTGTTTCAGTTGTTCTCTAGTGGGGCAGGGATCTGGGGAGGTGAGATTCCAGGATTCATTGGTGAGGTTGTCTGCCCAGGGAAGTCAGGTTGCTGTTATGGTAGCATCTATAACTTGGTGGCTGAAAAACATTAAGATATAAGCAGAACATTTTTGTTTTTTAATAATCAGGACCTAAAGGTAAGAATATAGCAGATAAGATTTGGGGTTTTATGTTGGAAGAAGCTAGGAAGTCTATTTTAGGTTTATTCTAAGGGGCCCATGTCTTTACTAGTTTTTGCCTGAGGCCAACAGCTAACTTGCAGGTTAGCTAAAAGTATTGTCTCAGGAGATGATGTCAGAGTGGGAAGTAGGACTAGAAAGCTAGATCAGAGCAGAGAGTAGCTCCCAAATTTGGGAAAAGTGTATAAAATCGTTAACTATAACCTTCCATGGATCAGAGTCTACTCAGTCGTAAAGGAAGGGCTATCATTTATAAGTATATTCGATGGAAAATGTATGCATGTAACTTTTAGAGACCTGTTCTCCTCAATAGTTGGAGCCTAGAGGGATGGCTAGATGAACTAAAGATGGAAATAGATGTGGAAAGTCCCTCGGGCAGTCTCTTTAGTAGAGAAGGAGGCACAGATTCTTCATAGATGGAAGAATTCACAGAAAATGATAAGGGTTTCATGTGTCTAGACTGCTTTGGGCTAGGTGAAGTAACAAATGCCACATGATGCTGTTATGGCATGCCAAGGAAAAGAGAATGTGCTTAATGTGATTTGTGTGTTACTAAACTAGTTTCAGTCCTGGCTATCATCTGTGCCTTTATAGTTACTGGTATATGTCAGTCTGGGGATCATATTCATTTTTCTCTATTGTCTTCAGGTCTGTTTTCTCAATGCCTGTGCTCAATTCATGTACATCCTGACTTCTACTCATTCTAAATGCAAGACCAGCAGATGTTCCCTTAGTTGCATATGCTCAGGAAGGAGTTATTCCTTTTCACAGTCTTGCTTAGAGAACTAACCTTTATTTATTTTTTTTCTTGCCTTTCCCACCTTTAATCTAAATTGGACATCTTTCATGGATTTGTTTCCCATTTTTAGAATATTTATTTATTTATTTTGGATAGAGACAGAGAGACATTTAGAGGGAATGAGGATATAGAGAGGGAGTGAGACAGAGAGACACCTGCAGCATTGCTTCAAGGCTTGTGAAATTTCCCCCTGTAGGTGGGGACTGGGATCTTGAACCCAGGTTCTTGCATACTGTAATGTGTGTGCTTTACCAGGTGCAACATCACCCAGGCCCTATCTATCCTTTTTTTTTTTTTTAACCAGAATGCTACTTAGCTCTATTTTATAGTGGTGTGAAGGATTGAACCTGAGATCTTGGAGTCTCAAGCATGAGAGTTGCTTTGCATAATCATTATACTATTCCCCTTGTCCCTCCCATTTCTTATCTGGTATTTTCTTCCAATTAAAGTAAAATTAAAAATATAACAGAAATCAATAAATATTCATTAAACATACACACATACCATCATGAGTACACTATTTTTCCTTTGGCACATAGACATTTTTATTTAAACGAAATAGAATGCATATATTAACCAAAGTATGCAATCAACATGATGATTGATTTAAGTTAACTTCCCAACCTTCCCCTCCCAGCCAAAAAAACAATAATAAAAGAAAAGAAAATTCCCATGAGACCTATAGCATTTTAGATATGTGAAAATATTAGGAGTGTGAAATTTTCAGTTTTCAAGTGTGTGAAAGGAGGCCTGTTAAATTACACATCATACTGTTTTTATTTGTTATTGGCAATGAGAAGCAGCAGACTGTCCTTGAGAAATGCCAGCTCCAGAGGTAGACTCAAGCCTTGCACTGAGTTGTGAGTGACCTTGGGCATAAATCAATCTCAAATGCCCTATTTCACTCTAAAATGTATCTCAGAAGGACAGACTTTTAAGAAATGATTGGGATGCTTTCTGTGAATAGTTATATCAATGCTGAGCACATTATACAATATCTATTTTGTCACCTTTATTTTTTTTCTCCAGATTTCACAAGGAAAACACACAGATTTATATAGGTTTATAAAATGCTACCTGGCTAACTTTTTCAGACAGACAGAAACAGAGACAGGGACAGACAGAGTAACTGGAGAGACAGCAGCACCAAAGCTTCCCTCATGCGATGGGGTCAGGCTCAAACCTGGGTCACAGCATAGCAATGCAAGCCAGCTCCCAGGTGAGCTACACTGTTGACCCCCTATCTGGCTATATTTTATGAGACACACACTTTTTCCACACTATATTAAACTATACATCTCCACACTATATTAAACATTATATTATACATAAACTATACATTTCCACACTATATTAAACTGTCTTCCTCTTATTCAGTATGCCTTACTCCAATTGAAGAGGTCACATTGCATCTTTTTGGACAAAATGGATGAGACTGGATTGAGTCACTATGTTAAGTGAAAAAACTGCAGAGGGGAAAGACTACTACTGACTGATTTCACTTACGTGCAGTATAGTTAATTAAAATATCCCCCCAAAGAAGAAGAAGGAGAAGGAGAAGGAGAAGGAGAAGGAGAAGGAGAAGGAGAAGGAGAAGGAGAAGGAGAAGAAGAGTGATAAACTGTCTCTTAGATTCTGTGAGAACCATGTTGTCTGTCAGAGGTGGGAGGTGGATGGATAGGTGAAGAGGCACAGGAACTTTACACACTGGTAGCATAATGGTTATGCAAAAAGACTCTCATGCCTAAGATCCAGATCACAAATTCAATCCCCTGCAGCACCATAAGCCAAAGCTAACCAGTGCTCTGGTGAAAAAAAAAAAAAAAAGAAAGAAAAGAAATAATAAATAAAATCAGAAAACACACACAGAGAGACACACATGTGTGTATGTGTGTCTCTGTGAAACTGCACTCCTGGAATTTTCACATTGTCAGTGAACTTTCAGTGCAATTATTGTTAAAACTGGGAAAAGGTCGGGTCACACTGAGTTTTCCACTTTATCTTAATTACCCCTTATGCTTCAGTGACAGAACTCTCATGGGATAGTCTTCCTGGGATGTTGATATCTTTCAGATTCTGGCTTCTTCTGGGGAATCCAGATTCTGCTGACCAATAACATCTTTTCACATTTTGTGTTGATGTTTGCAATCACTGTAAGACCTGAGCTTACAAGAAAAAAGAGAGTCAAGAGTAAAGATCAATTTAGTATTAGGTTAGCAAAATTGCTTTATTAAGCAGTATAAATCAAAGCTAAGAATCAATTATTTGATTTTTGACTGCTGTACCTATTGAGGTCATGTTTATGTGATAATGACTTAGATATTCTGCCATGTATTCATGGTATCAATAAAGTTAATAATGTTTTAAAATAATTTTATCTGTTATTAATAGTTAGCTACATGATTGTAAGATTCAAGTGTATGGTTCCACACCACACCCACCACCAAAGATTTGTATTCCCACCACTATCCCAAGGATACCACCATAGTTCTCACAAGTCTTACTTCTCACAAATTTTGCTTCTGTTCTGTGTAGATTTTTTTTTATGTGTGGCAAGTCCATATGAGTGAAAGCACCTGGTAGTAAGACAATGATATTTCTCATTAAAAAATATCATATTTGGTGACCTTTTACCATGCATGTTAAGTGTGTACCATGTACTGTTAGGAGTGAATTAAGCTCTGAAAAATACCTACATTTATTCTAAGTCTAAAGACAGCTATGTATAAACCATAACCTCCTCCTAATTTAATTAGTATCTGGTTTGTAGAGTTGACTTTGACTACAGTGTATAGTCAGTTAATGCATATTCTCTCTCTCTCTCTGTCTCTCATATATATGTGTATGTGTGTGTGTGTGTGTGTGTGTGTGTGTGTGTGTGTGTATACATATTTAAATATAAAATCTGGTCTAGTCCATCTAGTATGCCACTTGTGATTGTATTTTTAGCAAGCTCCCAAATAACGCCAACACTGATGCTACTGTTTATTTATTTATGATGCTACTCTCTATAGGCCAGCGAAGATTTTCTTCTACACATTCAGGTTTGAGGAGTACTATAATATACCCTTCTTTTAATTCTCTGAGACTTTGTGGCATTTTCTTAAATATCTCATTGTTACCCCACTAATTATTTATATCCACCAGTAAAACTTAAGTTTTAAATACATAGATAAAATAGATTAAGATTAAATACATAGATATTTCTTCATTTATTAGGTACAGACAGTGAGAAACTGAGGTTTAAGAGGGATACAGAGAGAGAGAGAGACCTGCAGCACTTTTTTCACTACTTGAGTAGCTTCTCTCCTGCAGGTAGGGACTGAGAACTTGAACCAGTTCCTTGTACATGGTGACCTATGCACTCAACTAGTGCAGCACTACCAGGCCCAATAGATAGTTATTTCTACTGTATTTTTTACTGTCTTTTCCTGATAGTGACCTGAAAACTGTAAGCCTATACAGCAGCACTGTGATACCTGTGACTGAGTAAATGATTAAATTAACATAGTCACTATTGGGTAATATATATGTGTAGATACTACTTCTACATTATATATATACATTATACATATATTTTAATACTTGTATCCTTATAATAACATTTAGGGGTGAGGTAGCATAATGGTTGTGCAAAGAGACTCTCATGCTTGAGGCTCCACAGTCTCAGGTTCCCAGGTTCAGTCCCCGCCCCACACCACCAGGCCTGAATAGTGCTCTGGTTAAAAAAAAATAAAATAAAATCCATAACAACATTTAAGTGCTCTCCTATCAACCTCTGATTGTAAATAAATTCATAATACATGTCAAATTAATTTTATGAGCATGTACAATACATTTTTAAATATTTTATTTATTTATTATTGGATAGAGACAGAGAAATTGAGAGAGGAGGGAGAAAGATAGAAAGGGTAAGAGACAGAGACACCTGCACCCCTGCACTCAGGAAGCTTCCTCTTCTGCAGGTGGGGATTGAACCTGGGTTCTTACGCACTGTGTGCTTAACTAGGTGTGCCACCGCCTGGCCACTTAACAATACTTTCTTGTCTTTTTTTTTTTTTTAATTTAGGTGACTAATAGATATTATAAAGAAGAGAGAACTTATAGTAATCTTGAAACAAATTTTTCAAATACTAAAGCAGGAAAAGGACATTCATGATGATAAGATATGTGGGAATAATTTTTTTTTCCTCCAGGGTTATTGCTGGTCTGGGTGCCTGCGCCATGAATCCACCGCTCCTGGAGGCCATCTTTTCCCCCTTTTTGTTGCCCTTGTTGTTGTAGCCTCATTGTGGTTACTATTATTGCCATTGTTGATGTCGTTCATTGTTGGATAGGACAGAGAGAAATGGACAGAGGAGGGGAAGACAGAGAGGAGGAGAGAAAGATAGACACCCGCAGACCTGCTCACCGCCTGTGAAGCGACTCCCCTGCAGGTGGGGATCCTTATGCCAGTCCTTGCGCTTTGCGCCACATGCGCTTACCCCACTGCGCCACCGCCTGACCCCCGGGGATAATTCTTAAAAGATACTTGTCTTTAGTTCCCAAGAAGTCCTTTCCCCACTAATTTTCTAGCAGTAATCTAGTTCACTTTACAAAATTTGATCAGTGCAAACCAGTGTTTAGTGTACTCCAAAGGAAGGGACACTCCCCTTTGTTTTGATGGTGCTTAATGCCCTGGGAATTTTATACAACTCTTGGCAACGGCTAGAGGACATAAAAGTGATATTGTATTTCCTGTCACAAAATGCTCAGTGCTGATTCTATTGAGTTGATGTAAAACAATGATAATGTTAATAAAACTGAGCTTGTGGAATAAACTGCGTGTACTAGAACTACTTTGTATGTAACTGCCCTCTTTCGGTACTTAATATGGGAAAGTTTAGAGGATGACTTCTTATGCTTTTTGATGAGGAGGGAAAAAAATGAACTCTTTCAGCACTGACTGAATTGACCTAGTGACTTGAAAAAAAAAACACCTCAGACCTATAATCTAAGTTCGTATTGGAATTTATTTATTGGAGCAGCATGAGTCATTGCTGCTCAATTATTTTTCATCTATTAGAAAATGTTGCACTCATCCAGCTAGCATTTTACAATAATATTATCTCCTAGCCTTGCTTTTCCTCAAAAGACAAGGTATTAGCTATGTAATGAAAAAGGAATCACAGTAAAAGTTGAATTAACAGGGTTATATACAAAGGACTTATTTTGTGAAGCATTTATCTCTTTATAGTCTTAAAAATGGCTATTGGAGGGCTGGGGAGATAGCATAATGGTGATGCAAATGATTTTCATGCCTGAGGCTCTGAGGCCCCAGGTTCAATCCCCAGTACCACAAGCTAGAACTGAGCAGTGCTCTGGGCAAAAAGGAGGAAAAGAAAGGGAGGGAGGGAGGGAGGGAGGAAGGAAGGAAGGAAGGAAGGAAGGAAGGAAGGAAGGAAAAGAAATGTCTATTGGAATTTTAGCCAATGTGCTACTATAAAAGTGTATTTAATTAGGACTGAAATTGACCACGAAAATGTTGTATGTTTGGCCAGGGAGATGTCTCACAGATAGAGCACAGGCTTTGCTATATTTGCAGCCCAGATTTGAGCCCTGGCACCACATGGAGGAGCTGTGGCATTGCGCCCTCTTCATCTCTCTTCTCATTTTCTTTGAATGAAATATTGACCTGGAGCAGTGAAATTGCACATGAACAAGGCCTTGCCGCTGAGAAAAAATACTACTACATTTCTAATGAGTGACCCTAATTTCTGTTCAACTGTATTATAATATAGAATAGTAGAGTAGATTCAGTTCTGTATGTTTCTGAGGATTTCTGTTAACAAAAAGTCGTCATACTTTGCATCTACTATGCATACAAGATGAAAACATGCATAGGAATCGCCTTCAAAATTGCTGCTCAGTGCATGATATCAATTACTAACAATTTTCCTGCTCCTTGAGTTTTGACTAGCTAGCAGAATCTTTTTCTACTCTCCATGTAGATATCAAAAAGAAAGACAGAGTTGGTGTGTTAAGTGTATAAAAAATTATCTGAGGCCTGACTCCAACAGTGATTTTAAGGTTAAATGGTAGATGTGGTGGAAAAAGAATTGTTATTCTCCTAAAATTCTGACTTTTTTTTTTTGGTCACTGTTTCAGCAATGACTTGCCATTTTAAATCATCAGACAGTAAATGAATGCTTAATGTGTAGTCACTGAGCTTACATCTGCTTGCTGTGACCAAAGTCAATGACCCAGGAATTATTTGTGTCTACTAATGTCTAGCTTCTGACTGAAGTGTTTTATGGTTTTTGTAATACAGATTGTCATCCCATATAGACTTCTTTTTAATTTTTATTAGTGATTTAATAATGATTAAATTTGATTTAATAATGATTAAAATTGTAAGATCACAGGGGAATAATACTACACAGTTCTCACCAACAGAGTTCTATGACCTATCTCCTCCATTGGAGGTTTCCCTATTCCTTATCCCTCTCTGGGAATATGGGCCAAATTTTATATAGATTGTTTAAATGAGCTCCTGATAAATTACTGAATAGATAAGGTAAATTAATAAGTAAAATATCAAAAAGGAGCTGTCTGGCGGCCAGGTGGTGGCACACCTGGTTAAGTGCACAAGGACCTTGTTCAAGCCCCCAGTTCCCACGTGCAGGTGGAAAGCTTCACAAATGGCAAAGCAGTGCTACAGGTGTGTCTGTCTGTCTGTCTGTCTATCTTTATCTCTATCTCCCCCTACCATCTTGATCTCCGGCTGTCTCTATCTAATAAATAAAAGATAAATAATTTTTAAAAGGGAACAGTCTGAAATACAGCATTTGAGATATCAACTTTTTCTGTTTATTTTTAAGATCTCTACAGATAAGTCATTTTTAAATGATGAAAAACAACATCTCTATATGAAAACCTCTTACAGTGTCACTTTAAAATGTCGTAGAGTGGATAGTGCTTCCTTCTTAATACAGAGTGAAGTAGTCACATAACAGTTGCTGCTGTATCCTTTGCATTTCTATTCTAAGCACCATTAACCCATCAGTGAACAAGGCCGCCAAATTCCAGCTCTAGTGTTGTTAATGAAGAGGTTAGAGGTAGCAGATTTTTTAAATAAGAAAATATATTAGTGGTTAAGTGATCTGAAGACGATACAAATAGAGTCAGGCAGAAATTGATCCTATTAGGCTGGGTGATCAAAGAAGGTTTTTCTGAAATGGGACTTTTTGAGTTTAGTTCTGAGTGACTAGGGATCAGATTTCAGGTAAAGTGTATTGCAAGGAGAATTTTTGGTCCAGAAGATGTGAGACTGGTCCTAATTTCTAGTTAACAAAAAAAAAAAGGTGTGATAGAGTGAGATAGAACAGAAAAATGAGATATTCAGGGGCCAGGGTTGGTGGGATTCTGAAAATATCAACATATAGAATGCCCTTTAAGCTATTAGGAAGACAGACTTAATCTGATTTATGCTTTTAAGATAATGCCTTGTTTTTTTTGTATGGAAAATAGAAGGTTGGTTTGACTAATATGATATACAACACTTTCCCCAGGAAACTCTAAATTAGCCCTTGCCCTTAAATGTCATCTTACTTCTGCAAAATAAAAATCCAGCCCATCTAAAAATGCTCATGACTTCAGTGCAAAAAGGGAAAGAAACTGTACTTCCTCCATTCTTGTTTTCTATCCCAGATCTTGGGGTGCTCCATATTCTTTGTCTAACATAGAGATTATTTTGAACCATGACGTGATTTGTAACAAACTGTATTTGAGTAGAATATTATTCTTAAACTCCAGTGATAATCTTACAGATGCAAAGATAAATTTTAAATTAACTGAGAATGTGCTATCTGTCCAGCATCAGTATCTCAGTTTGTAATCTACTATATTTTGGGTTTGAACTAAGCATGACTTGGAAAAAAATAATTTACTAAAAAATAAAGATACATGAATCTACACCCTCATTCTAGAAACTTTTCATGAAGCAAGATTCCTGGAGACAGAAACATTACACAGACAGACAGGAAAATAGGTCAGACCACTCCTATACTTCAGTATATATGATGCTAGAGTTTGAATTCAGTTTCATGTATGAAACACTACTTTTCCAAATTATGTGGGCATTAAATTTAGAGTATTAAGTTAAGAAGTCAACTCTTTCTTCATGACTGTGCAGCTAACTGATACAGTGGTAAAGTGTCTGTATTAGAAGAGGGTCTATGTAATTGAATATTCTGGTGTTGCTGTCTTGAATTTTTTATACTTTTTTTTTTTTTTACAAAAGACCTTGTGTTTTCATTTTGCACAGAGAACCACAAATTGTGTGGGCAGCTTGGAAAATGGTGGAAATCTGTCCTTCCATCACAAAGATCAGAGAGGCAATGAGGTTGATGCAGGAGCAGACCAGATTTGAATAAAGACAGGAAAGAAAATTCATTGCTGAGGCTGGGTTCAGCGCACACATTACAGTGCACAAGCATCCAGGTTCAAGCCCCTGGTTTCCCCTTGCAGGGGGAATGCTTCACGAGTGGTAAAGCAGGGCTGCAGGTGTCTCTCTGTGTCTTTCCCTCTCTATCTTCCCCTCTCCTCTCAATTTCTCTCTGTTCCTGTCCAATAATAAATAAACAATATGTATGTATATATATATATATTTTTAATTAGGCTTTTTTCTGCTTCCACTGAAACTGAGAAGACACATTAGTCCCACATTTCAAAATGAGATGTTAGATCCCCCCAAATCAAGATTTAAAAAGCTGATGTTTAGAAACTGGTTTTATGAGCTTTAGCTTCCAGCTCACTCCAACCAGTATAAAAGAGTGGTGGTCCGGAGGCAGGCGGTAGCACAGTGGGTTAAGCGCAGGTGGCGCAAAGTGCAAGGACCGGTGTAAGGATACTGGTTCAAGCCCCTGGCTCCCCACCTGCAGAGGAGTCGCTTCACAGGCGGTGAAGCAGGTCTGCAGGTGTCTTTCTCTCCCCTTCTCTGTCTTCCCCTCCTCTCTCCATTTCTTTCTGTCCTATCCAACAACAGTGACATCAATAACAACAATAAAACAACAAGGGCAACAAAAGGGAATAAAAAAATAAATTTAAAAAAAAGAGTGGTGGTTAGAACAGAATTATTAGAGTGAGATACTCATATTATGGGAGACTAACCCTCTCCTAGCTCCCTATAAATGGGTGAGGAGGGATGGTTTTCCTTTGCCTCCAGTTTGTGCATGGAATTTCACTGGTACAGCCCAGAGAGCTTGGGGAAAAAATATGGATTGGACTTTGACTCAACCCTGAAATATCAAAAAAGAATACAAATATTAGCATTCTCAAGACTTTGAGGGGCCCAGGCAGTAGCACACCGGGTTACGTGCACATAATACGAAGGTCAAGGATCCTCGTTGGAGCCCTGGATCCCCACCTGCAGGGGCGGGGGTGTCACTTCACAAGCGGTGAAGCAGGTTTCAGGTGTGTATTTCTCTTCCCCTGTCTTACCCTACTTTCTCTTGATGACCTCTAGGAGCAGTGGACTGGTAATGCTGTTACCCAGACGGACTGATAACGCTGGAAGCAAAAAAAAAAAAAAAAGGCTTTGATAAGAGATTACAAAGGGCCACTGTTAATATTGTGAGAACTTGAATTTGCCAGTCTTGTTTACTGATTGGTCAGTGGTACTTTGTATACAGTATATATGTACCAAAGCCTATAGAGCACAGGGTGCTTGTTTCTTGTTGGCAAGATGTGGACATCTGAGAGAGATCTTACTTGAAAGAATCTTGGGGCTAGCAAAATAGTTGACTTGGTTAGTGTGCTCCTCTGTCATGTGCTTGACCCAGGTTCAAACCTATAGCCATCACATTGTAGGAAACTTCAGTGCTGTGATCTCTGTGTGTGTCTTTTCTTTTCTTTTTCCTTTTCTTTTTCTTTTTAAAAAGGAAACATTGACAAAACCATACGATAAGAGGGGTACAACTTGGCACAGTTCCCACCACCAGACTTCTGTATCCCCTCCCCTCCCCTGATAGCTTTTCTATTCTTTACCCCTCTGGGAGTATGGACCCAAGATTATTGTGGGATGCAGAAGATTGAAGGTTTGCCTTCTGTAATTGCTTCCCCGCTGAACATGGACATTGACAGATCCATACTCTCAACCTGTCTCTCTCTTTCCCTAGTGGGGAGGGCTCTGGGGAAGTGGAGCTCCAAGGCACATTAGTGGGGTTGTCTGTCCAGGGAAGTCTGGTCAGCATTCTGCTAGCATCTGGGACCTGGTGGCTGAAAAGAGAGTTAACAAACAAAGCCAAACAATCATGGACTTAAAGGCTGGAACAGTGCAGATGAAGTGTTGGGGGGGGGGGGTCCTCCATTTTGTTGATAGCCAGTAGGCACATTTTAGTTATATTTCAAAGGGCCTGTAGCTCTACTAGTGTTTTTGTTTGTTTGTTTGTTTGTTTGTTTCCTGAGTCTGAAATCTAATATGCAGGTGGATCCAAGTTATTGTCTAGGGAAATGATGTCATGACTGGAAAAAGGACCAGAAACCTGCATCAGGGAAGAGAATAGCTCCCTAATATGGGGAAGGGGTATAAGTATGTGTGTCTTTTCTTTCCCTCACTCCTCTCCTCCCTTTTCTATTTCTATCTAAAATTAAAAAATACAAAGTTATAAAGAAAGAATCTTAGATTTTATCCAATAGCACTAGCTTGAAGAGAGAGTCAATGTAAAGAACCTGACAGGGCTGATGCATCACAAGTAAGCAGGTCTCTCTATCTCCCCCTTCTCTCCCAATCAATTTCTCTCTGTCCTATCCAATAAAATGGAAAAAATGGCCACAGTGAGCAGTGGATTTCTAGTGTCAGCACGGAGCCTCAGCAATAACCCTGGAGGCAAAAAAAAAAGAACCTGACAACATAATGGGGCTTAAGTAGGAGCTACTAATTAGCAATGCAAAGAACTGTACTTATACAAAAAGAGAAAACTGCACATGAGAAATAGCCAGTGAGGAGAACCAAAAATAAAAAAGAAAAGAAATATTTCACCTGATGAGAACTGACACTATGAAGAATAATGATCCCAACACATTACTATGTCTGGATTAAGGAATATTGCATCAGGGAATCACTAGATGCTGGGTGAACAAAAAGATGTGTGAACTTGCTAGACAAATAGTGCCGGGGTGGATATCAGCCTGGAAGAGATGAACAGGATGGAGTTTAGGTGAAGTATCTATAATGATGGATTTTACTGCTGAATATAACCTACAAGGTTGATTTAGAAAGTGTCAGAGCAGCACTGTAATACTGTTAACCAGGTTTGTGGTAGAAAGCAACTAAGTGACTTTTACTGTCAACTTGTAAACCATTCATCCCCATGATAAAGGAAAAAGAAACAAGAAAATGCCAAGAAAAAAAAAAAGAGATAATCCCTGACCTCCAGCAGTTTATGTTAATCAAAGTCAGCAATTTTTCTGTTTACTTGCCATATAACACCAGTTCAAAAAAAAAAATACTAGTCACATTATTTCCACTGCAAAATTCAGTGATTGAATTCAGGTTTCCTAGGTCTTAAAAGTTTCCTCCAGCCTAAAAAAGTAGATTGCTACTTTTGCCATTCTAAGATTTTTAATCCTCCTTTGTATTAGTGATTAAATGCACTGTTTTATTTATTTTTGTTTTTAAAGATTTTATAGGGTTTTTAAAAGTAATTTATTTATTTATTATTTGATAGAGAGAGAAATTGAGAAGAGGGAGAGAGAAGGGGAAAGAAACAAAGACATATGCAGCCCTGTTTCACCACCTGAGAACCTTTTCCCCTGCAGTTGGGGGACCAGGATCTTGAACCTGTGTCCTTGTACATTGTAATGTATATGCTCAACCAGGCGTGCCACCAACTGGCCCAATATATTGTTTTAAATAGTTATAAAGGAATTCCCATCAGTTCTTAATATAATTAGAAACTAGTGACTAATACATAGGTGGGTGTGTATTCTTCAACTACTCCTTCCCAAACTTCAGGCTTTATTAATTTGTATTATTTTACTTCTATCCATATAAGCTCCATTTGGATTTAATCCTCATATAGTTTATCATCTTCGAAAGTATGAGATTTGTAAAATGCAGGAATTAATTTTTCAGTAGTCCAATACATGTCTGTCAGTACATATTTAAGAAGTTCTTCCAGTCCAGACATTGTAGTAGACTCTGTATCTAACCATTAGACTAACTAATTAGACTCTGCATATAGCTATGTTTACTTAGGTTTCAAAACTGGTGTGGATCTTAGGTCAGAAGACAAATCTTTTTTCACATAATTGTCATGAATGTTTTGGTTTTCAAACCAAAAGCTCAGTGAGAATAATTTCTTGAGAAATGTTTCAGACATTGTGACCAAGCCAAGATCGCACTCTCATTTCACGAACATCTCATAAAAACTGCAGCAAAGGTGGGCGCGAGGAATAACATCATTGCAAGACTGGCCAGCTCCTCATGGGGCGCGAGTGCTTCCACACTACGATCATCATCTCTGGCATTATGCTATTCCACTGCAGAATACTGTGCCTCAGTATGGTTCCGTAGCCCCCATGTCCACTTGGTCGATTCCAAATTATATTCCTCCATGAGGATAATTTATGGAATCATCCGTTCCACCCCGGTTCCGTGGCTGCCAGTTCTTAGCAACATCGCCCCGCCAGATATTCGTCGGAATGCGGCATCATCTAAGTTCATTTCCCACGTCTACGCTCGACCGGACCTGCCAATATACGCGGATATCTTCGCCCACCCTGTCCAACGCTTGACATCTCGTCACCCAATCTGGTCCCCTACGCCTACACTGAACTTCTCTGTTCCAGACTCTTGGAAACAGAGTTGGCAGTCAGCTGAGGTAAAGAACAAATACCTCATCACAGACCCTTGCAAGCGTCAACCCAGCTTTGACCTAGCACGTTATGATTTGGCCCTCCTCAATCGCTATCGAACAGGCCATGGCCGGTGCGCAGTTATGTTCCATCGCTGGGGAGCCAGAGACTACCTGAATTGCCCCTGCGGCTACAGACAGACTATGACCCACATAGTCAACGACTGCCACCTCTCCAGATTCAAAGGAGGTCTCGAAACTTTACATCAGGCTCAACCTGACATCAGGCTCAACCTGACGCTGTTGACTGGCTACGGAAGAAGGGCAAACGCTAGAAGAAGAAGAAGCCAAACTAAGAATAAAAAAAGGTGGAGAATACCCATTAACTATGAGTCTTCTGAATAAAGAGATGAGTGACATCTTTGAAAGGGGATAATTTATTAATTGGCTCCTTCATTCCTGTAGTAAATACTTTTAGTGTGCACATAATGTGCAAGGCACTGTGTTAAGTGCATAAAGGATGAGTGCTTCCTGCCCTAGCAGGAGGAGTGAAAGAGAGAAAACAGCAACGTGAACAAAAAAAAATGTGTTATCAGACTGCAATAAATACCCAGAGACATCAGTGAGCAGAGAGCTCAAGATGGCCTGAATAAAGAAGATGTTTGGAGGGGCAAGAGATAAGACAGGATCTACGTGAAATTATGGCTAATGTTTTCTCTGAAAAGCTCAGAGTACTGCTATCTGAAGCACTAGCTTGTACTAAGGTGGAAGGAGCTTGACATGTTTAGGAACCTTGGAGTTACAAAGGTTACTGGAACAAGAGCAAGTGGAATAGCATAAGAGGAAGTAGGAGATGGAGACTTGCATGACATTCTAGGCCAACAAAAGATACTTAGGAATTCATTCTACCACAGTGGGAAGTCATTCAGTTTTTAGAAGCAGGATCCATCTCTTTTTTTATGTTTAGAAATGTTTGTTGTGCTGCTCTATGAAAAGAGGAAGGAAAGGAAGCTGGATTAAAAACCAGAGAGACCTTGGAAATAACCCAGAATAGTGATTACTAGAGAGATAATAGTGGAGCTATTTAAGATAACGATTGGATGCAGGTGGACAGAGATGTGGTTCAGCCATACAATGTCTGCCTTGCACACAAAGTAGTCCTAGGTTTGATTCCTAACACCACATGAGAGTAATGAAGACAAAAAGCATAGATCACCATGGAAGGTAAATAAAGCACTCTCTCTCTCTGTCTCTCTCTCTCTCTCTGTCTCTCTCTCTCCTTACTAAATATCTGTCTATCTATCTATGAGATAGTGATCTATGATTTCTATATTTCTTTTCTGCTTCTCATTTTGAGAAGTTATGGTGAGACATCATTGCTTTATATTGGTATTTTAGCTATAAGCCATTGGGGTTTAGCCCATATTATGGTTACCTGCATAAGCTGTTTTGATTAGTTTGGAATTACCTTATGTTGGGCATAAGCAAGACAACATTTTAATCATTTACTTCATGTGTTGGAAACAGGTAGTTTTTAATAGGCCCCTTTTAAAAATAGATTCCTCTAATCAGCATTGTTGGGTAGGAGGCTAAAGTCTTAAAATAGATTGATTTATTCTACTTTCTTCTTCCAAAAATGCATAAACATAATATAGTTGATGTGGCAATGGCATGTTACAAATCATTCTGTCAAAGGTAATAAAAATAAATTTCATCTCCAGGAGTTTTTGTAGAAAACTGCTTGAAATGTACAAGAATCTGACTTCCAAATCCTTCAAGCACTAATCTTCGGATTTGCATAATGTGTTTTTACTTTCAAGGATTTTCTGGTTGAAAAGCTTTCAAGTTCAGAGGCAGAAACTAAAAGAAATTGGAAGTGTATGTAGTTTCAGAGTGAGTCCTTGTAGAATAGTGGCTTAGTTGGCAAGTACATGATAGAGGAAACTCATCAATATTTTACTCCTAGGGACTTAGAACTTTGAAATTTAATATGATAAATGCTTCAAAAAACATAAATTAGACATATATTTATATATTTGTTAGTTATTTAATAGTGATTCACAAGATCATAACAGGAGTATAGTAATATAGTACTTACACCACCGAAGTTCTCTGTTCCACCCCCATGGATGGCTTCCATAGTACTCCCAAGGTCTTAGAGATGGGTTGGTTACTTTTTGTCTTTTCATGCCCATGTGTTTCAGTACTCCAATTTCACATATGACCGAAACTCTCTACTAGTTGTCTTTTACTTCCTTCCTTACCTCACAAAGCATGATCACCTCCACTTCTATCCATTTCATCCTGAAGGACACAATGTCATCTTTTTTTTTTTTAATTGCTGAGTAGTACTCCATTGAGTATATGCTTCAGAATGTCTTTATCCAATAATGTCTCTGTGGGCATTTAGGTTGTTCTCATAGTCTGGCTGTTGTTGAGTAAAGCAACTTGAACACGAGGGCACATATGTCCCTTCAAATTCGTGTTTGTATGTCTTCTGGATAAATGCCTAGGAGTGGTATTGTTAAAATATAAGGTATTTCAATTTTTATTTGTTTAAAAATTCTCCACACAGATTTTCCATGATGCCTACACCAGTTTGCATTCATAACAGCAGTATAACAGAATTCTTCTTTCTCTACCTCCTCTCAACATTTATAGTCTTCTGTTTTGTTGATGTAGGCTAGTCTTAATCATGTGAGCCTGCTACCTGAGCCTCTACTGCGTTTAAAGTTACTTCCCTGAGCAGACTGTCTCACCAGTGTGTCCTGGAACCTCACCTCTCACGATCCCTATCCCACTAGGGAAAGATAGAAACAGATTGAGGGTATAGACCCACCTGCCAACACCCATATCCAGTGGAGAAGCAATGACAGAAGCCAGATCTTCCACCTTCTGCTCCCCATAATGATCCTGAGTCCATATTCCCAGAGGGATAAAGAATACAAAAGCTTTCAACGGAGAGGATGGGATATGGAACTCTGGTGGTGGGAATTGTGTGGAATTGTATGCCTCTTATCCTACAGTCTTGTCAATCATTATTAAAGAAATTTTTTAAAAAAGTGTTTATCAGGGGGTCGGGTAGTAATCTACCAGGTTAAGCACCCATAGTGCAATGTGCAAGGACCAGCACAAGGATCCCAATTTGAGCCCCAGCTCCCCACCTGCTGGGGGGGTCACTTTGCAAGCGGTGAAGCAGATCTGCAGGTATCTATCTTTCTCTCTCTCTTCTCCTCCTCTCTCAATTTTTCTCTGCCCTATCTAACAACAGCAGCAGCAGCAACAATAACAACAACAATAGAAAAAAATATGGCCGACTGGAGCAGTGGATTTGTAGTGCAGGCATCAAGCCCCTGCAATAACCCTGGAGGCAAATATATATAATCTTTTTGGAAATGTTCTTTCAACTTCCTAGCTACTTTTGAACTCTGGAGTTTTTCTTCTTAGTGAACTTTTTTTTTTTTTGGAACTCTCCTTTTGCAATCTCTAACTCCTTCTGAGATATTCTTTCAATTCTTGAATATGTTTCTCCATGCTAAGCTTAAATGTTTTAAATTTTTTAATTATCTTTATTTATTTGATAGAGACAGCTAGAAATTGAGAGGAAGAAGGATATAGAGAGGAAGAGAGGCACCAGCAGCACTGCTTCACCATGTGTGAAGCTTTCCTCTTGTAGCTGGTGGAAACTGGAGGCTTGAACACAGGTCCTTTTTCATTGTAAAGTGTGTATTAAACCAATTGTGCTATCACCCAGCCCCCTAAGCTTAGATTCTTGTTTTGCCCTTATCAGTGAGGCCACTCCTTGCAAAATTTAAGTAGACCTTTCTAATCAATAGCATAGTTTTATCATTAGGTTGTTGCTCAAAAGAAGTATACTCTTTTTTTAAAAAAAAAATGTCATGGGGATATCATTGGAGCTCAGTGCTATCAATCCACAGCTCCTGATGGCATTTTTTTTTTCCTATTTTATTCTCAGGTCCTGGGGCACTGTAATATGTGTACTTAAGCAGGTGCACCACTACCCAGCCCCATATACCACAACTTTCTTAGCAACTCACCTGTCATTAAGCACCTGTGTAGCTTTCAAGTCTGGGCTATTACAAATTTTGATGCTTTGAGCATAAGTGTAAATAGATCCATTTTTATGTCTGCAGTTGTTTTAATCAGAGTCTGGGGGAGATCACAAAGCACTGCTCCACCATCCAGAGACTGCTACTCATTAAAAAAACTTTTAATCTGTGGTATTGGGGATTGAACTCAGGGCCTCATACATGGAAAATATTATCTCTTCCACCAAAACCACATCTCTGATTATCTTCTTTTGTTTGTTCGTTTGTTTTAATGCATAGGCATCCTCTCTCCCTCTCTCTCTCTCTCTCTTCGTTGGATTTCTGAGTCAGGGCCTCATGGAAAATATTATCTCTTTCACCAAAACCACATCTCTGATTCTCTTCTTTTGTTTGTTCATTTGTTTTAATGCATAGGCATCCTCTCTCTCTCTCTCTCTCTCTCTCTCTCTCTTTGTTGGATTTCTGAGTATGCTTGGGTTTTGCTGATTTTGTGGTTTGATTTTAGATGCTAATTTTTAGTCAGAATGTACAAGAGGAGAAAAAAACCTTAATTTTGCAATGCAATTTTTTAGGCATTTTCTCTCAAAAGCTCTTTGTGAATGACATGAGATTTTTCTGTAGCAGCTACAGTATGCTCCTTAGAAAATGTGCATTCTCAGCAGCTCTCCTATAAAAAAGTACCCTTACATTAGCTCTTTTAGGAAGCAAGGAGATAGCTTTGCTCACAGTAATGAGTTGTGCAAGCTGCAGATGGTCTTCTTTCTGGCTGGAAAGGATTACAAATGTTGGCTCCTTGGGGCACAGCCATTCACATCTAACTCTGCATGTCTGTGTACATGCATGTTTGTATAAGTACACAGCAAAGGAACGGAGTCAAGAATGAAATCTGTGTAACTACCATTGGTACTACAAATCTTTATGGGATTTTTACAGAATGATTTCACATAAATTAACAGAGTTTATGATAACTCTCTGGAGTAAAGAATCACTTTTTTGGCTAAGAAAATAGAGACTTGGACATTAAAGGTACTTCCCCCAAATCACATAAATGGTAAATGTCAGAGCTGAAATTGATTTTTATTGCTTCATTTCAAAGTATGACCTTTTGGCCAAAATGCCTTATTTGAATCCCAGCTTCTGTAAATTTCAATGGAATTACTTTTCTTATACTTTAGGTAAAACCCCTACAATGTTAGAGTAGCTTATCTCAATTGTTTCTGTTATTGCTATGAACAGCCTACATGTATAATAAGTGAATAATAGAAAGTTCATTTTCCCCCAGATGGTTATAGAACTCAGGGATACATCCAGTTGGAGACAGTGCAGGTGTAATTTGAATTGCACCTGATAAAAGAGGTAATTTCAGTAGAGAACTCACTGTAAGTGAAAACATGTTTTCATAAGCTTTTCAGTCATGTCTGGATTTAGTTTAGGCTTCTGATTGAACTCTTTTCGGTTTTTCCTTTGTTCTTTGGGCTCCAGGGTTATTGCTGGAGCTTGGTGCCAGCACTGTGAATCCACCACTCTTGATTGTCGTTAATTTTCCCCGAACTTAAACGACACTTGATGACCATTTCTTTCTTATTTTTGTTTTCTTCTATTTTATTGGATAGGACAGAGAGAAATTGAGAGAGTAGGCAAGGATAGAGAGGAAGAGATAAAAATAGACACCTGCAGACCTACTTCACTGCTTGTGAAACTCCCACTCCCCCGCACACAGGTAGGGAGCAGGGGCTCAAACCCATGTCCTTGGGTGAGTCATTGCACATATTACCTTGCGCAGTACTGCCCAGCTCCTGCTGATACAATGCCTTATGCAGTACTGAGACAAAATACCAAATTTTTTAAATAGGCAAAGCATGATAGACAAAGTTTTTTTTTTAAGTATTCGGTTATGACTAATGAGAGATTGCAGAAGACGAAAATCCTATTGTTTGAGAAGAAAAGACAAAAATAATAACACAAGTAAAAAATACTAGCAATAAGGAACAAAGTGTAATAAATTTTGAAGACACTTTCTCCATGGTAAAACTATTCAAATCAGAAATTGCCCCAGATCTTTGGAGTCTTCTATAGCTGGCAGTAGAAAATTACCTTCGTTCATTGTTGATGTAAGCCCTGTATTTAAGATGTCCATTAACACATTTAAATAAAAAAGACATGGATCCTATTCAAATGCTAATTTGGAAAAATGAGTGGAAACTTTATTATATTCTTAATAAAGTAGATATAAATTCTCTCTGAGGAAAAATATCTATTTTTCCGTGGAAGTATTTCTGTTTAAATTGGTTGGTGTTCCAAGTGGTATGCCACTTTTTTTCTATACATTATGACATATAATTTAATATCTATGAAATTCTCTTGCTCCTAAGAGGACTGATTGGAGTTGGTGGAATTCATATTTGTACACAGCAGAAAAGTTAAAAAATCTTCTGCATACTTCTTTCCAATTCATGTTCTTACTTGCACCTGGTTTTCTAGTCTATCCTGCTGCTACTTGCTTCATTGTTAAGAATCAACCTTATGGGAGTCGGGCGGTGGCACAGTGGGTTAAGTGCATGTGGCGCAAAGCGCAAGGACCGGCTTAAGGATCCTGGTTCGAGCCCCCGGCTCCCCACCTGCAGGGGAGTCGCTTCACAGGTGGTGAAGCAGGTCTGCAGGTGTCTGTCTTTCTCTCCCCCTCTCTGTCTTCCCCTCCTCTCTCCATTTCTCTCTGTCTGATCCAACAACAAACAACACCAACGATGGCAATAATAACCACAACGAGGCTACAACAACAAGGGCAACAAAAGGGGAAAAAAATGGCCTCCAGGAGCGGTGGATTCATGGTGCAGGCACCGAGCCCAACAATAAGCCTGGAGGGAAAAAGAAAAGAATCAACCTTATGCATATTTTATATTCCTTTTTATTATTATTCTTTTTGTATTTAAATGAAAAGTCTTTATTTTTCAACAACATTAGTTTAGCCTTAAATAAAGCACTCCATCTATTGTTGAAATGTAAAAAAATATCATTGGATAATCAAAGAGAAAAACTGTTATCAGTAATAGATGACAAATCAAACTTTAAAGCCCTATGTGAGGTTAAGGCCACTAGTGTTCTCAAGAATCACATTTCAGGTATAGTCAGAAGTCTCTTTAGAATAAGGCCTGATTGAATACTTATACATGTAGATTGAAATGTTTTTGTGAATTCATTTCAGGTAGTTTTTTTTATTATTTATTTAAGAAAGGAGACATTAACAAAACCATAGAATAAGAGGGGTACAATTCCGCACAATTCCCATAACCCTATCTCCACATCCCTCCCCTCCACTGATAGCCTTCCCATTCTCTATCTCTCTGGGAGTATGGATCCAGGGTCGTTGTGGGTTGCAGAGGGTGGAAGGTCTGGCTTCTGTAATTGTTTCCCCGCTGAATATGGGCGTTGACTGGTCGATACATACTCCCAGTCTGTCTCTCTCTTTCCCTAATAGGGTGGAGCTCTGAGGAAGTGGCGCTCCAGTACACATTGGTGGGATCTTCTGTCCAGGGAAGTCTGGTCAGCATCCGGAACCTGGTGTCTGAAAAGAGAGTTAACATACAAAGCCAAACAAATTGTTGAACAGTCATGGACCTAAAGACTGTAACAGTGCAGATGAAGTGTTGGGGGTATTCCCTGCATGCTCTTGTGTACTTCTGCTTTCAGGTATATATTTTTTCCCCAAGTTTATGGGCACGGGTGAACCTATGCTCTATCTTAGGGGACCTGGACTATATCTAGGTTTGGGACTTTATTGGGGAGTGGGACACCTGGAATGGAATTAGAGTATACTATGAAAGGAAAGGTCTCAACCGAGTGATGAAGCTGAAGGGTTGTCATTCCACACCTGAAGTCTCTGGTGACAGTCTGAAGTGCAGCATGCTGGGGTGGCACTCGTGTTGATTAGGTTGCGATCCACGGATGCAATATTATTTGATTTGAATTGAGAGCAGCATGCAGAAAAGTGGGCCCCACCCTAAGGTTCCAGGACTGGGGGAAATATAGGCTCTATAGTGGAAATGTGAGGTTCCTGTTGTCTTAGGGTTCAAGAAGACAATGGATAGTTATTGTTATCATCACATTATTTGGTGATAGGGTTAACTTTGGAAAGTCCCTTTGATAGGGTTTGGGGTATAGTTTTTATGAGACTGTGTCAGTAGTACATTTCTATTGCATATATCATTATGCTCAGGTTAAGTGTGATTTTTTTATTCTTTATTGGGGAATTAATGTTTTACATTTGACAGTAAATACAATAGTTTGTACATGCATAACATTTTTAATTTTTTCATATAACAGTACAACCCCCACAAGGTCCTCTGTCATCCTTCTTGGATCTGTCTTCTCCTTGCCCCCACCACCCCCACCCACCCCAGAGTCTTTTACTTTGGTGCAATACGCCAATTCCAGTTCAGGTTCTACTTGTGTTCTCTCTTCTGATCTTGTTTTTCAACTTCTACCTGAGAGTGAGATGATCCCATAGTCACCCTTCTGTTTCTGGCTTATTTCACTTAACATGAATTTTTCAAGGTCCATCCAAGATAGGCTAAAAATGGTGAAGTCATCATTTTTTATAGCTGAATAGTATTCCATTGTGTATATATACCATTGTGTATATATACAGTATTCCATTGTGTATATAGACCACAACTTGCTCAGCCACTCATCTGTTGTTGGACACCTGGGTTCCTTCCAGGTTCTTTTTATTATTATTCTTTTGCTTCCAGGATTATCACTGGAGTTCAGTGCCTGCACAACAATTACACTGCTCCTGGTGGTCCCCTCTTACTCTCCTTCCCTCCCTTCCTGTTCCCTCTCCTCTCTTCTCCTCTTCTCTCATAGAGAGGGGGAGAGAGAAAGAGAGAGAGGGCAAGAGAGAGAAGAGAGAAAGGGGCGAGAAGGAACATAGAGCAAGACACTTATAGTATTGCTCCACTGAAGTTTCCCTTCTGCCTGTATATTCTATTTTATTTCAAAAGCTGTGGGGGGACTCACTCACAGGGAAAACACCACATTGCACACAATATGAGGGACTCCCATTTCCATTTAGCTTGTTCTCTTCTTATTTTTTACTCTTTCCAAAAAAAAAAAAAAAACACACACACACACACCCCAAAAGAATATGTCCTTCCAGTAGACTCAGTATTTACTAATGTGGTGGTGCATCAAGAGTGGATTCCAGGAAGATGACTTCATTTTCTCACAGGCCTTGGAAGATACAAGAACCAAACTACGTCACCACCTCATGTTCTGATGGAAAGTAATAGGAGAGTGGAGCTTGATGACTAGCTCACGGACAGGGAGTTTGTCTGCTACACACCACTGCCTAGGCTTGAGCCTTGGCAACACATAGGCAGTGCTGTGGCATCTGAGGAAGTTTTGGTGCTGTCTCTCCTTCCCTCTCTCTGTCTATCTGAATGAGAAAGAGAGCAAGGTAGTGAAATCACACACGTGTGAGGTCATCGCTTTATAAAAGAAATTGCAAAACTGTGCCCATGTGACTACTGTCTCATACGCCATTACTTTCCTAATAAAAGTGTAAAAATCTTCCCAGAAATGCTCTGAGGATAAAGTTAAGTATCATCTGTGAAAGTTGTCTACCATATAGTTATGTATGCTCTCAGGATGTTTACATATTCAGAACATTGCTGGAAAGATTTTTACGGTTTTGTTAGGAAAGTAATGGCGTATGAGACAGTAGTCATGTGGATACAGTTTCACAATTTCTCATCCTTTCAGGATGTGTGTATGCACACGACTGCCACCACCAACCAAAGTCTTCCCCTACCATCATTCACTGGGTTCCCAGTACCCTTTCTGACTCTCCCCCACCCTACTTCTATATGCTTGGCCTTGATGGCCATGTCTGTCCCAAGTTTTACCCTTTGTTTTATCTTTCTTCATTTCTTAGGTCCCCCCCTATAAGTGAGAGCATTTAGGGGCTGGGCGGTGGCTTATGCTGTAGAGTGCATGTTTTACCATGCACAAGAACCTGAGTTCAAGCCTCCAGATCCCACCTGCAGGGAGAAGTTTCATGAGTGGTGAAGAAGTGCTGCAGATGTCACTTTCTCTCTCTCTCTCTCTCTCTCTCTCTGCTGCCCATCCCTCTCAATTTCTCTCTGTCTTTACCAAACAAGAAAGAAACAGAGAGAGAGAGAGAGAGAGAGAGAGAGAGAAAGGAGGAGAGAGAAAAAGAGAAGAGAAAGGTTTGAGGAGTAAGATAAGGAAGGAAGGGAGGAAGAAAGGGAGGGAGGGAGGAAGGAAGGAAGGAGGAATGAAGGAAGGAAGGAGGGAAGAAGGGAGGGAGAAAGGAATAGAAGGAAGAAATGGCCAGTGGGAGTAGTGAGTTTGTTGTGCAGACACAGTCATCTCCAGCAATAACTCTTGCAGCAATTAAAAAACATATGAGTACCTTATATTCATCCTTTCCCTCTGACTCTTATTGACTTAACATGATTCCTTTGGTGAATGGTTTACTCCCATTTTATAGATGGATAAATTGAGTCTAAGTGTTTCACATTGTACCTATGATGAAAGAGGCATTGGTATATATGGGGTGGGGGTGAAAGAATCATTCTTTTCTACCCTCACTCCCCAAAAAATGGAAGAACAAGAAAAGGCAACTATGATAAAATATGAACTTGTGTGCCTACAAGAGGCAAAGCCAAGAAAGCTGGTTCTTTTTCTCAATTTCATTTTCTCTGTCCAAACAGTCTGCACTAATTTTTTCCTTTATAAATGAAAGGCACATTTTTTAGCAAAAAGATTCTTTGTGGTGTCTAGTAAGAGAATATTTTTAGCTCTATTTGTAATGTCTCACTTATTATCAAGGGGTATTTTATCTCGTGTACACCTACATATTTCACTATGCCATATTTACATTTGTTTAATTAATAGCATTGTTGACATTTCACAATGATTTCTCGTTCCTTGAAATTTACAAATTGATGGTACCATTTAGAAGGTTTCCTTGTCAATCACAGCAGTCATTTTTAGAGTCTTTAAAGGCATACTTCAGTTACCTTCACAGTTCTGCTTTCCAAGAACTTGCAAAGAGAGGACTTATCTTTTTTTTTGTTTATTTAAAGAAGGAGACATTAACAAAACCATAGGATAAGAGGGGTACAACTCCACACAATTCCCACCACCAGATCTCCGTATCCCCTCCCCTCCCCTGATAGCTTTGCTATTCATTATCCCTCTGGGAGTATGGACCCAAGGTCATTGTGGGATGCAGAAGGTGGAAGGTCTGGCTTCTGTAATTGCTTCCCCACTTTGTCTTAATCTTAATCAGGACAATCACTAGCAATGTTCAAGTATCATAAAATTAGGTATCATGAAAACATGATAGAACTCTAGTAGACCCTTCTCTCCATTATCACTGGTCACTTCCACCAGGAACATCATCAGAAGCCCTCTTGTGGGTCTCTCCAGGAACTTGCCCTCACTGTATAGCAGAAATGGTAGAAACTGCCCCACTCTCTGAAGGGAGGCTGGGTCAACATACTCTGCCACTCAATGAAGACTAGTTCTGAAATGAGTGCAGCCTAGAATGTTCCTAGCTATGACCATGGAATGTGAGCTCAGACTGACAGGGATGCAGAGGTTACACAGGCTCCTGCGCTAAATATGAATAGATAGAAGCCCTAGGTCGGATCAATGGGGTAAACAGTTAATGGTATTTACATATTTACTTCAAGTTTAGGAGTTACTCTCTCCTCTAATACAGCTTTCTAGCCCTATTCTCAACTCTGACGCCATAGTCCCAACATTATTTTTAGTCTGCCTGAATGTTAGCTGTCAGGCACTGGCAAAAATTACTTAAGTCATGAGTCCCTTGGAACATACCTAAAATAAACTTCCTAGCGTTTTTCCACAGGAAGACCCCTAATTTCATCTGCCCTATTTCCTACCTCTGGGTTCCTGTTTTTTCAACAATTTGTCTGTATTCCTTTCAGTTCAATATACTATTTTAGTGTAGTCTCAGTCTTCATATAAATGTTCTTTTTTTTTTGAAAAAAAAATGGGGGGATCAGGTAGTAGCGCACTGGGTAAAGCGCACATGGTGTGAAATGCCAAGGACTAGTGTGAGGAACCCGGTTTGGACCCCTCTGGCTCCCTGCATGCAGGACGGTCACTACATAAGCAGGAAAGCAGATATTCAGGTGTCTGTCTTTCTCTCCCCCTTTCTGTCTTTCCTTCCTCTCCCAAATTCTCTCTGTCCTGTCTGACAAGAATAACAGCAGTAATAACGACAACAATAACAACAACAAAATGGAAAGAATGGCTGCTAGGAGCAGTGGATTAATGGTGCAGGCACCCAACCCCAGCAATAACCCTGGAGGCAAAAAAAAAAAATGTTGGGACAAATTAACTGGGTTGCCTTGGTGACTCACAATTTGTTTAATAATTCATTCTCTGGCCCTCTCTGGTTGTGGTAATATTCTGTTGCAGTCAATAAACTGCAGGCTAAGGCAAGAATGGTGTAATGGGAAGACTAAGACAATGATAAGGAGTAAATAACCCTTCTTAATATAAATGCAAATATATTTATTTATTATTGGATAGGGACAGAGAGACATTGAGAGAAGAAAAGGAGATAAAGAAGGGGAGAGAGAGAGAGGGAGAGAGACAGGGAGAGAGAGGGAGAGAGAGGGAGAAAGAGGGAGAAAGAGAGAAAGAGAGAGAGAGAGACCTGCAACCCTGCTTCAACACTTGTAAAGTTTTCTCCCCTGCAGGTGGGGACCAGAGGCTTGAACCTGCATCCTTGCATACTGTAATATGTGTGCTTAACTAGGTGTGTCACTGCCTGCCCCCTGCAAATTTATTTAAGTATGTTATACACTAGTGATATTTCATAGCTTTTCCTGGAAGGGAATTGTACTTCCTTACTTCATGCTGAAATATAGTCTTGAGTCAAGTCTCAACAAGCATTCAAAGTAATTTGCTTAAGTACTGTAATTCTAAAAAGATTCCTTTACTCAAATCCTCTCTTGGTCTCATTTATTTTTTTTCCCCTCTAACTTAGTTGAGGCATTATTTAGATATAAGACAAACTCAAGGTTTTGTTTTTTTTAAGGGCACACACTGTATAATGTGGAGAATTTTGGTAATTTTCTACAGCAGCCCCAAGATATGGAACATGGCAAGTCACCCTTGAACTAACTGTTGTGTCCTTTTCCCCTTTGATCTCCCAATCTTCACCCCATAGAAACAATTATTACCTTTATGGCAGTGTGGTTGCAACTTCACTTAGAAGAAAACTTGTTACTGGGGGCTTGGTGATGGCTCACCTGATAAAGCACACATGCTACCATGTATGAGGACATGGAGTCAAGCCCCCAGATCCCATCCGCAGGAAGGAAGCTTCTTGATGGGCAGTGATGTCTCTCTCTCTCTCTCTCTCTCCCTCTCTCATTCTCTATCAAAAACCTCTGTCAACAAATAAATAAAATAATATTATTTACAACTAAAAAGTTCTGTGTATACCTGTATTCATAGCAGCACAATTTGTAGTAGCCAAAACCTGGAAGTAGCCTAGGTGTCTAACAACAGATAAGTGGCTGAGTAAATTGTGGTATAGATATACAGTGGAATACTACTCAGCTATTAAAAATGATGAACTAACCTTCACTTCATCTTAAATGGAGCTTGAAAGAATCATGTGACTTGAGATCAGCCAAAAAGAGAAGGATGAATATGGGATGATCTCATTTCTCTCTTTCTCTCCCTCTCTCCCTCTCCTTCTCCCTCTCCCTCTCTCTCTCTCTCCCTCTCTCCCCTCTCAATTTCTCTCTGTCCTATCCAATATAAATGGGTAAAATGTGGGTTTGTAGTGCTGGCAGTAAACCCCAGCAATAACCCCAGCAATTCCTCATTCTCAATCAAAAGTTGAGAAATAAGAACAGAGGGGGAAGCATAAAGCAGAACTTGGACTGCAGTTGGTGCACTGCACCAAAGTAAAGGACTCCTGGGTGGAGGGCAGTGTTCAGGTCCTGAATGTGATGGCAGAGGATGACCTAGGTGAGGGGTTAGAGTGTGATGTGGAAAACTGACAAGTGTTGCACATGTACCAACTACTGTATTTTACTATCAACTACAAACTATTAATCCCCCCCATAAAGAAAAAAAAAATCTTTGTTGATTGCTGTTGGATATCTAACTAGATGGCACTAAATACATGTTCACTGTCCTGCCACATAGTTTCCCATAAGAGTCGTACCATTTTGCATTGCCACCATCTGTAATTTGTTTATTTATTTATTTATCTATTTATTTATTTATTTTGCCTCAGGGCTATTGCTGGAGTTTAGTGCCAGCACTACAAACCCATATTTTACCCATTTATATTGGATAGGACAGAGAGAAATTGAGAGGGGAGAGGGAGAGAGAGAGAAGAGGGAGAGGGAGAAAAAGAGGGAGAGGGAGAGGGAAAAGAGGGAGAAGAGGGAGAGGGAGAGAGGGAGAGAAAGAGAGGTGTGCACTTACAGACCTGCTTCGCCTCTCTAGGAGCATTCTCTCTTCAGATGGGGAGCAGGGTCCTCATGCTTCATACTATGTGAGCTTAACCAAGTGCACCACAGCCAGCCCCCTACCCACTGTAATTTAGAGTTTTGTTTGCTCTCTCTCTCTCTCTACACACACACACACACACACACACACACGCACACACACAGTAATCTTTATGATAGTCATTCGAATGGGAGTGTAGTGCTATTTCAATGTGGTTTTATATTTGCTTTCTCTGATGAATGATAGTGTTGGGTACTTTTTCATATTTCTGTTGTATAGATAATATTGTAACAAATTGATAGACTAAAACATTTTCTAAAGCAGATATTCTTCCTGCTAATTTATAGATTGATATCCTGAGGTCTATTATCTTGACTACATTCTTTAAAAATCTTAAATTTTTATATGATCTTCCTCATTCCTCTCACCCACAATACAGTCTTACTGATTTTTACTTATTTCTGTTCAGTCTCTTTGTACTGATGATGTTTTTTTCTTCTTAAAAAAAAAGCCAAGTTCTTAATTTGCTGAACTGATCTCCAGATATGCCAGTAGATGCTGCCTGCAGGTGTCTTTAGCTGTGAAGTGGACCAAATAATACCGTCTTCCTACTCTCCTCAATAGTGTGAATGCACACTTTAATTCCCTGTCATTTTCACTCTGCCCTAGTTTGGATCTGTCAAACATAAGCCTCAATTACACATGATAAATATTGATTTGTGTAGCCTGAAGAATTTGAGTTTAGCTCATATCATTTACCAATAATCTTATGTCAAGAGGGACATTCTTAAGCATGAGTGGGGAAATCAACTTCTAGTGAAGCTTTTGCTTTTCATGTTGGACCTGATGTCAGCTCTCAAACATGACATGAATGACACTGTTACTGTTGTGAGAGTCTCTGGAGAAGTAATGTGAACTCTGCTGTATTTACAGCTAAAATGACAGATCAGGAAAGCTCTGACAACCTCTAGTAATTCAGATAATCATTTTATTATGTGATCCTTGTTTGTAGTTATTACCTCTAAATAGTACTTTCAAGATGACTAAAAATACTCTTTGGGGTTGTATATATGGGGATGGGGGTACTGGGTGATGGCACACCTGGTTCAACACATGTGAACAAGTATCCAGGTTTGAACCCGTGCTCTCTACCTACAGGGGGACAGCTTTCATGAGTGGTGAAGCAAGTATAATAGGTGTCTCTCTGTCTTTATCTTTCTTTTTCTTATAAGTAATTTAAAACTACTTTACAAGATTATAAGATAACAAGTCTATAATTCGACACTGTTTCCATCACCAAAGTCAGAGTCCCCATTCCCTCCACAGGAAGCTACAATAATTTCTCCCAAGATCACAAATATGATTTGACTATTATTTCTGTAACCATATATACATATATGTGTGTGTGTGTGTGTGTGTGTGTGTGTATTTACAATTGTTTTATGTTCCTGCCTTTCTAAGTCACACCTACATCTTCTATGACTGCTGAATGTTCTTTCTTTTTTCCTCTCCTCTCTCAGGGCCCTGATGGAATTGGTGCTCACAGCCCTCTGTTCTTCTTCCCGTATCATTTCTCCCCTTCTGGGAGTGTCGATCCAAATTCTTTTGGGGATGTGGTAGGTGGGGGTTCTGGCTTCTGTAATTACTTCTCTGCTATACATGGATGTTGGTGGATCTATAGTCCCAACCTGTTCTATCTTTCTCTAGTGGGATAGGTCTCTGAATAGATGTGGTGAGGTTCCAGGACACATTGGTGAGGTCATCTGCCCAGGGAATTCATGATGGAGTCGTAGCATCTGCAACCCAGTGGCTGAAAGTCATTAGGATATAAAGCAGGACAAAATGTTTAGTAAACAGGAACTAGCAAGTAGCAATATAGCATATGAAATAAGGATTTTGGGGGGTGGAAAGAATCTAGGAAATTATTTTAGGTATGTTCCTAGGGGGGCATGATTTTAGTAATTTTTGCTTGAGCTTGATAACTAACATAAAGGTGGGCTAAAAATATTGTCCGGGAGGATGTAATAGAAATAGAAAGCTTGATTAGGGCAGAGAGTAGCTCCAATTTTGAAGAAATTATATAAATACAATTAACTGTTTATCCCATCAATCTGACCCAGAGCTCATGTATATTCATGTTTAGCACAGGAGCCTGTATAACCATCCCTGTCTGTCTGAACTCACAGTCCATAGTCACAGCTGGGAACATTCTAGGCTGCACTCATTTCAGGACCAGTCTTCCTCCAGTGGCAAAATAGGATGACCCAGCCTCCCTTTGGAGAGTGGGGCAGTCCTTACCATTGCTACTTTATAGGGAGGCAAAGGTCCTGTTCTCTCTCTCTCCTCTCTCCTCTCTCCTCTCTCCTCTCTCCTCTCTCTCTCACTCTCACTCTCACTCTCTCTCTCTCCTTCCTTCCTTCCCTCCCTCTCTCCCTCCCCCTCTCCCTCTCCCTCTCCCTCTCCCTCTCCCTCTCCCTCTCCTCTCTCTCTCTCTCTCTTTCTCTTTCTCTTCCTCCCTGCTCTCAAATTCTCTCTGTTCTATCAAATAAAGAGGGTAAAAGTGAAATCAATGGTTTCCAGCAGTGACGCACACACTACAACATACTACAGTATGCAAGGAACTGGGTTCAAGCCCCTGGTCCCCACCTGCAAGGGGAAAGTTTCACAAGTTGTAAAGTCGGGCTGTGGGTATCTCATCTTCTCCCTCTCTGTCTCTGCCTCTCCTCTCAATTTCTGACTGTGTTTATCTAATATTAAAAAAATATTTTACACAAAAGAAAGATTTTAAAAATAATAACAATAATAATAATACTCCTTTAAAATCTAAAGGCTATGATAATCAAATGCATTACTTTTGTCTCACAGAATATTTTAGATTACTCTTAGAAAAACAAAAAACTGTTTAGCACGTACCATATTTTAATAAGGACTTTAAAAATAATTAGGCAGATCTAGCCATGGCTCCCCACCTCAGGGGAGTCGCTTCACAAGCGGTGAAGCAGGTCTGCAGGTGTCTATCTTTCTCTATCCCTCTCTGTCTTCCCCCTCCTCTCTCCATTTCTCTCTGTCCTATCCAACAACAATGACAACAATCATAACTACAACAATAAAACACCAAAGGCAATAAAAGGGAATAAATAAATTAAGTAAATATTTTTTTTAAAAAAAATAGTGAAGTTTAAAACACATTAGAGAAGGTCTGTAACGTCTGAATAAATTTTATTCTATTTTGGTGTCAGCTGTAACACAGTTCAAAAAACATTATCATGGAGATAAAGATGAAACATTGAGAGATACTGACTGTCCTTCAGGTAGTAATCATAGCACATGGTGTTCTTTACTTGTAGGCTGAAGAAAAAGTCCCAGTCAGTGGATATCACTGCTCCAGGGTTCAACCCTTTGGCTGGTGCAGGAAAACAAATGGCACAAGCCAGTAAGCCCCGTACTCCTAAGACCCCCATCATTGAAGAAGAGCAGAACAATGCCGCCAACACCCAAAAGCATCCTTCTCAGAGGAGTGAGTTGAAGAGATTCTACACCATTGGTGAGTAACAAATCCTTTAGTCATAGATTGTCTTATTTCTGTAGTGTATGTATCTATGCATTTGACTAGATTGTCATAGCAATCAAATCTTTCCATCCATCTTAACATCAGCATGACTGGGGGAGTTTGCAATTAAATAACTACTCATTTGTTTAACATGTACATTTTTCTGATGGTTTATTTGGACATTTTCTTTGACTGTCTTAAGAATGTGAAATTAGAAAAATGCTGAAAATATCCAGCAAAGTTAAATAAGAGAGCAGACTTGAGAATCTTCTGAATCTTGGTTGTAGGAAATATGTATGTCCAGTTTTTAAACTTATGTGCTATTAATTCATTGGTATCATTCTTCAGCCAGTTTCTTTCTTTCTTTGTTTCCTTTAATTTTATTTTCCCTCCAGACTAGGCTCTGGCCTTATTCTGTCAGTTTGTTAAGAGTTTTTAATGCCAGCTTTGTAACAAACAGAGACACTAAGAAAACAGAAAGTTATTCTAACTGACGGTGGATACATCATATCGTGGGCCTTGCACTCCACTTGGGAAAGATTGGGCAACAGCCTATATGAGGGAAAAGGAAAATGCTTTGTAGGCATTATGTCTGCTTTCCCCATATAAAATAATAATATCCTATAATGTTGAGCCTAACATTTAATTGGAGTGTTGTAAATAATCATTCTACCAAGTTGAATTGCCAGTTTTATGGACCAGTACTTATTCAGTCATATCTCTAACTTTGTTTTTAACTAACAATAACAATTTTCTGCATCCTTTGTCTGAGACAAAGGGTACAAATATCTAGACATTGAAGAAGGAAGTATGTAAAAGAGATTAGTCTACCAAGAAAGAGGAAGGCTGACTTGGATTGGTGTATCTAATTTTGGAGAGATTAATCATATTAAAAAATTTTAATGGGAGGGGGTCAGGTTGTGATGGTGCACCTGGTTAAGACGCACATAGTATAAACAACACAAGGATTGCACAAGGATAGGGGTTCAAGTCCTCACTCCCCACCTGTAGGAGGGTGGCTTTATGAGCCAGGTGAAGCAGGTATGCAAGTGCCTTTCTGTCTCTCTCTCTCTGTCTCCACCTCCTTTCTCAATTTCTATCTGTTCTAGCGAATAAAAAAAAACAATAATAATAAAGTAAAGAAAGAAAAGATGGTTGCCAGGAGTAGTGGATTCATAGTGCGGGCACTGAGCCCCTGAGATAACCCTGGAGACAAAGAAAAGAAAACCTTTAATGGTAGACTGGTTTACTGAAAGCCCCCAAATTTATGAGCCAAGCTTTATGTAATTGCTACCACTCCCATAGGGCTAGATTGGAATATTTAAGTTATTTTTCAGATAGACTAATGTCTCTGTCTAGAAATGATCATTAAAGAGAGAAATACAGTGGGCTAGGAGGTGCCACAGTGATAAAGCTTTGCACTCTCAAGCATGTGGTCCTGAGTTCAGTCCCCAATAGCACTTGTGCCAGAGTGATGTCTGGTTCTCTCTCTCCTCCTATCTTTCTCATAAATAAATAAAATATTTTTTAAATAAAATATTTTAAAAAGAGAGTGAGAGAGAAATACAAGTTCTTATTCCCAGTTTTCTATGACTTTATCTAGCCATTGTCCTATGTTTTGTGTTTAAATTACTTCCTTTAAGCTGAAGCTGCCTTTGTTCAGTTAACATTCAGGAATTTAATTATTAAAACCATATTCTTCCTTTTATATCCTCATCCTGTATTTAACCTCTGGCTTCCTCTTCCCAGGTTAAAATGTTCAAATCTTATTTTTTTAATAGCCATTTTCTTGTAAGATGTTGATCATCTAGTTACAAGAATTGATATTGCAAGAGACATGTGTATATTTTGCATTTTTAAGAATGGTGACATCAGAAATTCTCAGAAAAATTTGTTTAGAGAGATTGTGCCAACCAGCATATCCATTAGCCATATTCAGTCATGAAAAGATATCTTTAAATTTATGGTTCACATAAATGGAAATAATCTAGGTACCCTCTTGTGGCCAGTTTCGGTACTACATATAAATTTAGCAATGAAGTACCTTAGACTTACTGTATTAATTGAAACTATGTATAAATTCAAGCAGTGATCATATGGATTAATGATTTACAATTAGAAATAGAAAAAATTAAAGTCACCTAGTGTATTTTAGTGACTAGTGAATAGCTATACTACCTTCTCTAGAAATTTGTTACTACAGCTGTTACTCTTTATGAATGTTTTTGTGGAATATAAAGTTCTTTTTGAGAAAACTTAAGGAAAGAAAAATCAGTGTCTAATAAAATATTGAAAAATGATGCAATGTAAGATCCTTACATTTATAAGAATCCTGTCTCCTAATACATTTTAAACATTAAATTTTTTATTGTTATCTTTATTTATTACATAGATACAGTCAGAAATTGAGAGGGAAAGAGGTGGTAGAGAGGGAGAGAGACAGAGAGACACCTGAAGCCTTGCTTTACCACCTGTGAGGCTTTCCCCATGCAAGGGGCACCAGAGGCTTGAACCCTGGTCCTGGCTCAGTGTAACATTTGTTCTCAACCAAGTGCACTACCACCCAGCTCCTCTGATAATATATTTCACATTGCTTGCCCAATATGTGCACATTCCAATGTAGTTGAAACAAACTTTCCTAAAAATATTTTCCTCAGTGTTGAATCTGGTCATTTTAGTTCTAACCCTATTTTGCTCTTCAAATGCAATTTCAACTCACTAAATAAGTTGCATAGTTGCAGCCTGTTTGAAAAATCACTAGACTAAATTACTCAAAATTGTTGATATTTAAAATTGTTATTATCACTTTAAAAATCTTTATTAGAATTAGAATAATTCTATTTTATAAAAGTAGTGAGTTGGAAGCCTGGTGGTGGCACACCTGGTTGAGCACACATATTACAAAGAGCAAGGACCCAGATTTGAGCCCCTAGTCCCCACCTGCAAGGGAAAAGCTTTGTGAGTGGTGAAGCAGGACTGAAAGTGTCTCTCTGTATCTACCCCTTGCTATCTTCCCCTTCCTGCTTGATTTCTGGATGTCTCTTTCCAATAAAGAAAGAAAAATAATAATAAACATTGAAATAATAAATAAATAAAAGGAGTGGGTTTGCTCTAATAGTTAAATGTAAAGAGTAGAATTTTCACCACTGTGTGTTTGATAAAAATACCAGTTTGAAAGTGTATACAGGAATCTTGCATCCCTCAAAGCTGTAGTCCTTAACAAAAGATAGGAAAAGATGTCAAACAATAGACTCATAGTTGTAACTTTCAGTTCATTTATAACTTTAATTCAGAGTCTATAAATGTCATGGAGAGACAGTCTTGAAATCATGTATACTGGCTCCACCCCCACCAAAAAAATAAATAAATAAGGAAAGAAAAGTGCTGTGGAGTCCAAACAAGGAAGAAATTTCTTTGGGAAATTTTTTTTTTTTTTTTTTTTTTGCTTCCAGGGTTGTCTCTGCCTGCACTATAAATTCCCTGCTCCTAGAGTCCATTTTTCCCATTTTGTTGCTGCCATTGCTGTTGTTGCTATTGGACAGGAAAGAGACAAATTGAGAGAGAAGAGGGAAAGAGATAGATAGACACCTGCAGACATGCTTAACCACTTGTGAAGTGACCCCCCTGCAGGTGGCAAGCTGGAGACTGAAACTAGGATCTTTATACCAGTCCTTGACTTCATGCCATGTGTACTTAACCCACTACACTACTGTCTGGCCTCCTTTGGGAACTCTTTATTGCTTCCATAAATCTAGTCACCCTTGTCAACCCCCTTCCTCCTTGCTTATATATTCTCTTGGTATCTGACACATGCCCATCACCTTGCCTTCTTTGTTTACTTATCTGCTCTCATAACAGGTCTCAACTTCTAAGAGTAGGGAATTCATTCATCCAGCATTTGATATTGTGTGGATTATACACTAAGTGTTAAATAAGCACAGGGAATGAGAAAGGCAACAGAGAAGGAGTGTGGGAGGAGATCATAATGATAAAGTAGAGGAGGAAAGAAAGAAATTCGTTAAGAGCAGTACTTCAAAAAGTTTTGGAGATTTCAGGGCATTCAACTGTGAGAACAACGAACTGGGTAGTACAACCATTACAAGTATACAAATAGCTGCTAGACTTATCAAAGATCTTTTTAAAAATTATTTATACTATTTAAATGCTCTCTCATCTCATATGAAAACCAGAAAGAGGTAGAAATTAGCTTTTCCAGCAAGGGCAACAAAAAGAGAAAATAAATAAATAAATAAACTAAAAAAAAAAAGAAGAAGAAGAAATTAGCTTTCCCAGTTTCCTGGGTTAAGATTGTTTCCAAAGGAGGAGATGGGAATTTTATGGAATTGTACTGCTCTTATTGTACAATCTTATCAGCCATTATTAAATCACTAATAAAAAATAACTGCATTTCATTCGCATATATATATATATATATATATATATATATATATCCATATCCAGGGGCGGAGACAAGATGGTGACTTGCATACAGTAGCTGCCTTGAGCTCTAACAAGCCGAAGCTTGTGACTGGGGATTCTCTGGATAGGGTAGGATACTGGGCCATCAGCAGGAGGGTGAATAAGGGGTCCTAAGGGTGAGACCACTCTTGGATTAGAAAACTGAAGCCAGGGGGTAAAAAAAAGGAAATCTTTTGATTATTTCTGAAGCTCACCACTCCCCCCCCACACACGAAGGGAAAATTTAGTGACCTTTAAGCTATGTAGCATTGTTTTAGAGAAAGTATCCAGATGTTCTTTTTTTATTTATTCTGCCAATAAATAAATAAATAAATCTACATGTAGCATAGGATATGAAATTAAATATTGGAGAGAATGTAACAACATTTAACAATATGTCAGAGCAATATTCTTTTCCCTTAACCGTTGTTGTCTTTTTAGAGTAGTTAAGATATAATCTTGCATAAAGGAAAATGTAATCAGATCAGCTCTCAAAAGATCCAAAGTGATTTTGATCAATGGCCTGAAGACAGAAACGTGGTCATTAACTGTAGGCTGTTGAGTTCTTTTTTTGCCACGTGCGCTTAACCCCCTGTGCTACCACCTAGCCCCCAAGTTCCTTTTTGTTCTTGTAGTCACAGTGGAAGAGCTTGGTCACTGAAATCTGACATCTAAGTTGAGATCCTATTCTCTCCGCCTCTAGTGATTTGACTTTAAAACAACACGTGGAAATAAAAAATTAAATGTCGTTGCATATGAAAAGAAATCACTCTGGTGTATTTTTGAAAAGTATGTAAATGAGTTAATCTGCATAAGATTATTATAATAGTGCCTAAAACTTGGAGGTTCTCATTACATATTAGTGGGCATGCTGTTTTCTGTGCAATATCTTTCTTCCCTTCTTGGCATTTATGTGAAGCAATCCTCTTCTCTTAATCCTTGCCATCAATTTTTAGTAACTGCTTTGCAAAAAGCCTGCAGATTCATCTTGAGTGGAACTTGAAAACTTCATATTAAGTGAGATAAGCCAAAAAGAGGACAAGTATGGAATGATCTCACTTGTAAGCAGGGTTTAATAAAAAGGGAGGGAGAACACAGAGTGAGATATGAACTGGGTATTAGTATCCTGCATCAAAGCAAGAGATTCTGGGGAAGAAAGAGGAGAGGGTTAGAAGAGGACTTTGGGGTCCTGGTGTATATTGAAAGGGCACCCATGTGATAATGAAAACACTGTAAACCACTAACCCCCTCAAGAAAAACATTTTTTTTAATCTTGTAATAGTGGGAGGGTGTGCAGAAAGTAAGTACTATAATGGTTTTGCAAAAGACAAGACTTTCTTATTTTTTTTCCAATCATATATTCTTTTTTTTTTTTAAGTTTTATTTATAAAAAGGAAACACTGACAAAAACCATAGGGTAAGAGAAGTACAACTCCACACAATTCCCACCACCAGAACTCCATAGCCCATCCCCTCCCCTGATAGCTTTCTTATTCTTTATGTCTCTGGGAGTATGGACCCAGGGTCATCATGGAGTGCAGAAGGTGGAAGGTCTGGCTTCTAAAATTGCTTCCCTGCTGAACACGGGTGTTGGCAGGTCAATCCATACCTGAGTTTCCAAAGTATCCAGGTATATTCTCCTGCACCACTGCAAGCAGGACAAGATCAGTAAAATGGCATAAAAAATGAGAGATTAAAAATCCCTGCAGTTGTTCATCATTCTCCACAAGTTAAGGATGCTACTGTGTAGGCTGATGTATTCTTTTAGATTCTTAGCCTATACTCTCACCTTGTACTTCTTCCTGTAATTTCCAAAAGTGGTTCTACAACTAGAGTGTTAAGTAAGCTTTTCCTTCTACCTAGAACAATGTCAGGATGCAGCCCATTAAAAAAAAATAGTAGTGTAATAATGATTAACAAGTTTGTAAGATAACATTTTCAAGACCTTTAAAAATAAGATCTTTTAAAATCTCTTTGCTTATCAAAACTAAATTAGAAAATGTACCAAAACTATTCTTTTGAAAATTCTTTTGAAAATGTTGGTGAAACTGTAAAATTTGAAATTCAATGACATGTCTTTATCTATGTCTTCAGCATAAGATGTCTTTAGCATTCCAAACCTAATGAGCACAGTTAAATGCAGATTTGTGACTTACTAACCCCAAATTGTTTACATATTGAAAAGAGTCTACAGAATTAGGAGTTCCCAGAGAATTCTACTGACTAGAAGCAAAATTTAGACAGTACTAACTAGTTTGGAAGTTCTGAAAGGGAAAAAACAGGCTATACATTTAAATGTCTTTATTTTTTTATTTGTAAAGTGGAAGCATTGACAAGACCCCAAAATAAGAGGGGTACATTTCCATATATTGCCCACTCCCAGAGTTCCATATCCAATCTGCTCCCTTGCTCCCTTGATAGTATGGATCCAGGATCATTGTGGGGTGCAGAAAGTGGAAGGTCTGGCTTCTGTAAGTGCTTCTTCACTGAACATGGGCTTTAGCAGGTCAATCCATACTCCCAGGCTATCTCTCTCTTTCTCTAGTGGAGCAGAGATCTGCCCAAAGAAGTCAGGTTGACATCATGGTATTATCTGGAACCTTGTGGCTGAAAAAGAGTTAAGATATAAAGCAGAACAAATTGTTGACTAATTATGAACCTATAAAGGCATGAATATTGCAGATGAAGATTGGAGTCTTCATTTTTAAATTGCCTTTTATTAGGCTTTTCAAAATATCACATAACTTGTATGCCTCTCATTTGGAAGGCACACTTTTGAATTATGAAAATAAAAAAGATCAGCTTTAAAATGAATATACTGTAAAAAATGGGGGGGCTTTGGAGAATCTTCCTGGGGGCTATACATTCAGCAGCATAAAACTAGGTCAACACTGAACTGGAACCTTCTCTCCAAGTTAGAAGATTCTTTCTGTAGAAGCAGGAAATCTCTGTGATTTAATCAACAGAACCATCTTGGCATGCGGGTCACTGCCTAAGCACTTATATGAGAATGGATAACTGCTCAGAGGACTCAAATTAAATTATGTTCTTGAGAAAAATGACTTTGTTTTGAAGTTTGTCCTGACAGTTGTATAATTCCTTGCATTTTTCTGGGTCAAAAGAATGATCAAGGAATTATTGCTGAGGTTCCATATTATACATGGACTATGGAATTTTCCTAAATGAACCTGGGCTCTGAACAGATAGATCACTACTAATAATACATAGGAGTGCTTATTTTTTCTTTCTTTATTTTTTGTTATTTTTTATTATATTTAATTATTTGTTGGGTAGAGACAGCCTGAAATTGAGAAGGAAGGGGAAGACAGAGGGAGAGAGGCAGAGAGACACATGCAACTCTAGTTCACCACTTGCACAGCTTTCCCCCTACAGGTGGGGGACTGGCAGCTCAAACCCAGCTCCTTGTGCTTTGTAATATGTGCACTCAACCAGGTGTGCCACCACCTGACCTCCTTATTTTTTCCTTTCTATGCACATTGCACAGAAATAAAAAATTAAAATAGTAGCACATTAAATAAAATAAAAATTTAAGATGAAAAACTGAAATACATATTTTCATTAAGTGAGTCTGAAGATATTGAAAATCCCAGTCCAATTTTTGGTGCAATTGTAGGATATGCAGGTTATGGACTTAAATATAAGAGCCTGTGTCTGTGTGTATCCATGTGTCAAAGTGGTATACAATTGGTTTAAATTTCATATAATTTTTTTAATTTTCTCATGTTTATTGCCTTAATTTTTTTAAAAAAAATTTTAATTTATATTTTATTTAAGAAAAGATAAATTAACAAAACCATAGGATAGGAGGGGTACAACTCCACACAATTCCCACCACCCAATCTCCATATCCCACCCCTTCCCCTGATAGCTTTCCCATTCTCTATCCCTCTGGGAGCATGGACCCAGGGTCATTGTGGGTTGCAGAAGGTAGAAGGTCTGGCTTCTGTAATTGCTTCCCCGCTGAACATGGGCGTTGACTGGTCGGTCCATACTCCCAGTCTGCCTCTTTCTTTCCCTAGTAGGGTGTGTCTCTGGGGAAGCGGAGCTCCAGGACATATTGGTGGGGTCTTCAGTCTAGGAAAGCCTGGCCGGCATCCTGGTGGCATCTGAAACCTGGTGGCTGAAAAGAGAGTTAACATAAAAAGCCAAACAAATTGTTGAGCAATCATGGACCCAAAGGTTGGAATAGTGGGGAGCAAGTGTTGGGGAGGGTACTCACTGCAAACTCTAGTGTACTTCTACTTTCAGGTATATATTTTGCACTAGTTTCTGGATACGTGTGAACATACGCTCTCTCTCACAGAACCTGGTCTATATCTAGGTTTTGGGACTTTGTTAGAAAGTGAACCACCTGTGATGAAATTAGAGAATACTATGAAAGGAAAGGTCTCACCCAAGTAATGAAGCTGAAAGGTTGTCATTCCACTCCTGGAGTCTCTGGATACAGTCTGAGCTGAAGCATGTTGAGGTGGCAATCATTGCATTGATTAGGTTGCGATCTGCAGATGCAATATTTGATATGAATTGGGAGAGGCATTCGGGAAAGTGGGCCCTATCCTAAGGTTCCAGGACAAGGGGAAATACAGGCTCTCTAGTGGAGATGTGAGGTTCCTACTGTCTTAGGGCTCAAAAAGACAATGGATAGTTATTGTTATCACCACATTATTTGGTAATTGGGTTAACTTTGAAAAGTCCTTTTGTTAGGGTTTGCTGTACAGTACCCAGTATCTTGTATATAGCCGTGCCACTGGTTGCTTCTGATCTACTTGGTCTAGGCTTTTGAGAGAGTCCGCATATCAAATACACAGCCTGTATATTAAAAAGACTCTGTGTTTTAAAAACTTCGAGACATACAATCAACCAGAAACAATCAAATACTTAGAGGAAAACATTGGTAAAACAATTTCCCACCTATACCTCAAGGACATCTTTGATGAAATAAACCCAATTGCAAGGAAGACTAAAGCAAAAACAAACCAATGGAACTACATCAAATTGAAAAGCTTCTGCACATCCAAAGAAACTATTAAACAAACAGAGACCCCTCACAGAATGGGAGAAGATCTTCACATGCCATATATCAGATAAAAAACTAATCACCAAAATATACAGAGCTCAGTAAACTTAGTACCAAAAAAGCAAATGACCCCATCCAAAAATGGGCAGAGGATATGAACAGAACTTTCACCTCAGAGGAGATTCAAAAGGCTAACAAACATATGAAAAACTGCTCCAGGTCACTCATTGCCAGAGGAATGCAAATTAAGACAACATTGAGATACTACCTCACTCCTGTAAGAATGGCATACATCAAAAAGGACAGCAGCAACAAATGCTGGAGAGGCTGTGGGGACAGAGGAACCTTTTTGCATTGCTGGTGAGAATGTAAATTTATCCAGCCTCTGTGGAGAGCAGTCTGAGAACTCTCACAAGGCTAGACATGGACTTTCCATATGATCCAGTAATTCCTCTCCTGGGTTTATACCCCAAGGACTCCATAACACCCAACCAAAAAGAGGTGTGTACTCCTATGTTTATAGCAGCACAATTCATAATAGCTAAAACCTGGAAGCAACCCAGGTGCCCAACAACAGATAAGTGGCTGAGAAAGCTGTGGTATATATACACAATGGAATACTATGCAGCTATCAAGAACAATGAACCCACCTTCTCTGTCCCATCTTGGACAGAGCTAGAAGGAATTATGTTAAGTGAGCTAAGTCAGAAAGATAAAGATGAGTGTGGGATGACCCCACTTATCAACAGAAGTTAGAAAGAAGATCTGAAAGGGAAACTAAAAGCAGGATCTGACTAAATTGAAAGTAGGGCAAAGTAATAACCCTGTGGTGAGGGGTAGACATGCAGCTTCCTGGGGCAGTGGGGGGTGGGGGTTGATGGGTGGGATGGGATACAGTCTTTTGGTGGTGGGAATGGTGTCTATGTACACTCCTAGTCAAGTGTAGTCATATAAATCACTAGTTAATTAATATGAGGGGGAAAATTGATCGTAAATTTCATATAATTTTACAATTATATTCTCTTTATGAGCCAGGCAGTGATGCTCCTGATTGAGTGCACACATTACAGTGCACAAGGACCCAGGTTCAAGCCCCTGTTCCATACCTTCAAAGGGAAAGCTTCACGAATGGTGAAGCAGAGCTGTAGGTATCTCTCTACCTCTCGCCTCTCTGTCTCCCCTTCTCTCTCAGTTTCTCTCTGTTTCTATCCAACTATAAAAAGATAAATATTTTTAAAAGTACATTCTATTTACAGCCCACTTTAAAATATATTGAGTTTTGAGGCCAGGTGGTGGTGCACCTGGTTGAGCGCACATGTTACAAAGCATAAGGATCTGGGTTTGAGTTGCCCGTCCCCACCTGCAGGCTGAAAGTTTTCTGAGTGGTGAAGAAGTGCAGCTGTTGTCTCTCTCTGTCTCACACTTGCTATCACTCCCTCCCCTGCCAATTTCTGACTGTCTCTATTCAACAAATAAATAAATATCTTTTTTAAAAAAATTAAAAATATGAAGCTTTGGAAAACCTACAGGCAGAGCCCTCTTTTAGACTCTAGACTATATATGAACAATTTGCTGTAGAGAAAAATTGTTTTTTTAAACTAAACAGTTGTCAGGTTGCGTTGCGGTAGACAGAACTCAACCGGAGCCAACCTGGGCTGCTGCTTACTCAGTGACTTGGGAGGGGAACAGGGAACTCTTGGCTGAGCGGGAATGCAATGCAATTTTTTTATTGATCCAATACAACAGCCTTTTATATTATCTCTTTAACCGGAAGTGGCAAGTAGGAAATGGAAATGGCTAGGAGAAGGGGTGGAGCAAAAAAAGAGTGTGCGAACATAGAAAGCTTCCATAGCAACTGTTGCGAAGGTTCTAACCAATGGGATTAAACCAATACCCTACAGGCAGTGCAGGTCTCAGGCAAAACAGTGATTATGTAAATAGACCTCAGCATCAAGCAATGCAGGAGACCTGGTGTAATGACCAACAAACAATTATAATTTTAATTATATTGAGCAGGAGTATTTATATTCTGAAGAAAGAAAAAACTGTTTTATACCAAGATAGACTGGCAATACTTATTGCAACATACTAAATAAGCTGGATAACTCTGACTTTATATAGTATCATATCTGGACATTTGCCTTATTCTTTTTCTTGCAATAATTCTGTAATTTTTCTCTGTCAGGAGTCATCAACACAGGATAAATAAACACAACTTAATCATAGCTGTGATAAATGGATTGAATTGTTATGTGGAAAACTGAGAAATGTTACACATGTACCAACTACTGCATTTTACTGTCAGCTGTAGAGCATTAATCCCCAAATAAAGTAAAGAAAGAGAAAGAGAGAGGAAGAAAGAAACTTTCATAATTCCAAGGATTTTGTTGAGCAACTTATACTTCTTTGGTGTTTGGGTTGTGTTGAAATCATTGTATAATTTATTAAAAACAAATTATCTTGGCAGTTGATCTACTGATTTATAAATAGCCTAATTAAACGTATGCTGCTTAAAATTGTTGAGTAATTAAAATGAAAGTTGTTTCATAATGGAAAAAAAAATACTATGCTGTAGAAATTTGATACTTCCTATTAAAGTCAGTCCTTTAGCACTATCGGCAGTTAAACCCTGCCCTTTCCACTTAATAGTGCTTGTGGGAATATTTTGTTTCACCAAACCATGCTTAATGAAGAGAAAATGATGCATTATTTGAAAAAGCCTACTTTCTTTGAGTCATGTAATGATACAATACATGGAAATTTGAATAGTGAGACACTAAATCTTAAGTTCCTATAGCCTATTCATATTTTAAGTTATGAATTGAAACAGCTTCTAGGATGGCTTGGACATTCATTTATAAAACTATCAGTATGTTTTGATTTTTCTATTTTATTTTATTTAAAATGTTGATTTCAAGGGCAACTTTCCATTTCATAACTGAAGATATTTCTTCACATATTTGAAAAAAAAAGATCAGGATATATACTACTCAATAAAATTCTGACCATGCTTACAATAGTAACTAAAAGAATGTTCATTGAGTGTAAATGTAGTTAAAAAGCTAGACACACTCAGGACTGGGGGTGGAAGCTTCTATTGCTGCCTTTATTAGAGTTCTTGCAAGTACTTTGGCTACATTTAATTACTTTGTATAAATCAACTGGAGATTATAAATGTTTTAGTGACCATGTGGAATAGATTTTCTATAAATCATGCACACATCTACATGCAAACAAATATTTAGTAAACTATTTTAAAATTTCACTAATTTGAATTTTGAGATCATCTAGACAAATTAAGATAAAAGGCCTTTGTCATAGTATAATCACTGAATAAAAATCTATGTGGTTTTTTAATGGAAAAATTATTTCTAGATACAGAAAATACTGTACCAAGCAGCTTTTTGGTATGTAAAACATCTGCTAAGAGAAATTAATGTACCACTTTCTAGCCCAGGCTATTTATTTAGTTAATCTACTTCATGTTGAAAATATTTGAAAATAATAAAGCTAAGTATTTTCAGAATATTATATGGATAAATCTTTAGTACAAGTTAGTTAGAGGTTTTCTTTCTGTGAGGTGTTAATAGTTTACAGTAAATATGTTATTGATATATATATGTAAATTTTCTCAATTTTCTGCAAAACACTTTTACTCCCAGCCTAGATCCTCCTCCATCATCATATACCAGGACCTGGAAGTTCTTCTCCACTACCCCCCCCCCACCAGAGTCCTTTACTTTGGTGCAATACACAAAGCCCAGTCCAAGTTCTGCTTTGTGTTTCCTTTCTGTTCTTATTTCTCAACTTCTGTCCATGAGTGAGAGCATTCCATATTCATCCTTCTCTTTCTGGCTGATCTCACTTCATATGATTCCTTCAAGATCCATCCAAGAGAAGGTGAAGAATGTGAATTCATTATTCTTAATAGCCGAGTAGTATTCCATTGTGTATATATACCATAACTTTTCTAGCCACTTATTTGTTGTTGGATACCTGGGTTGGTTCGAGGTTTTGACTATTACATGTGGTGCTGCTATGAACATAGGTGTACACAGATGTTTTTGGATGAGTGTATTTGGTTCCTTAGGATATACTCCCAGGAAAGAATTTGCAGGGTTATAGGATGGGTCCATTTCTAGCCTTCTGAGAGTTCTCCGAACTATTCTCCAGAGAGGTCAATTGGACCAGTTTACATTGCCACCAGCAGTGCAGGAGGGTTCCTTTACCCAGTTGCCACCCCCACCTCTTGTGGTGCAACCTCTGCAACATTTTTTGCTACTGTCCTTTCTGATATGTGATAATTGCACAGGAGTGAAGTGGCATCTCATTGTTGTCTTTATTTGCATTTCTCTGACAATCAGTTACTTGGATCATTTTTTTTCATGTGACTGTTGACCCTTTGGATTTCTTGGTTGGTGAATATTCTATCATTCTCCCCACTTTGGGTTATGGTCATTTTTGTTGTTGTTGTTATTGCTGAATTTGGTGGATTCTTATATATTTTGTTATTAGCTTTTTTTGTCTGATGTGTGGCATTTAAACATATTCTCCCATTTTGTAAAGAATCTCTTTGTTTGGGTGGTAGTTTCTTTTGCTGTGCAGAAGCCTTGCAGTTAAATGTAGTCCTACTGGTTTATTTTTTGTTTAAAGCATTCTGGAGGAGCAATCCATCTCGTCTTTGCAACCCTGGCTAGCAATCTTTTTTTTAAAAATATTTATTTTATTTATTTATTCCCTTTTGTTGCCCTTGTTGTTTTATTGTTGTAGTTATTATTGTTGTTGTCGTTGTTCGATAGGACAGAGAGAAATGGAGAGAGGAGGGGAAGACAGAGAGGGGGAGAGAAAGATAGACACCTGCAGACCCGCTTCACCGCCTGTGAAGCGACTCCCCTGCAGGTGGGGAGCCGGGGTTCGAACCGGGATCCTTATGCCGGTCCTTGTGCTTTGCGCCACCTGCGCTTAACCCACTGCGCTACAGCCCGACTCCCGCTAGCGATCTTTAACATCCAGTTTAGACTATCTACCTGATGCACTTTTATTTTTATTTTTTCTTCCCTCTGCACTTAGGATACTTGAGTTTTGTTCTGTAGCTTAAATGTTAATGCATTGATAGGAAGATATTGATTTCATTCTCTGCTCAGCCATTGATTATTAGAAAGAAAAAAAAGCAAATTAAGACAACACTGTGATACTGTCCAACCCCTGTTGGAATGCCATACATTAGAAAGGACAGAAATAATGGGTGCTGGTAAGGATGTCAGAGAAATGTAAGTAATCAGGAAGGTTAAGACTGAGAAAGTCAGCAGATTGTTAAAGGAATTCATTCTTGATTAAAGTGGAAAAAAACTATTCTTATAATGAATATAATATAATATATATATGAATATAATATATATGCATTCCTAGGTAGATGACTGTATTTCTGATTTCAAGGTCGGGCTTGTAGGGATCATCATTTATAGAGACTGAAAATATCAGTACTTTAGGGAAAGGTTTTGCATGGGTTACTGAGTTCAGTCATATGCAGAGAGGAGGCTTGTGGTACCTATGGAAATAGGCAGTTGGACCTGTAATCCTGGTGGTTGGCAGATAAGTTTAGAATGAAGACATCAATCTAAGTCAGCATGTTCACAAAGACAAATTTCTTGAGAAAAATTAGTAAAAGTATTGGGTAGGTAAGTTGAGACCAGTAGGCTCAGAAGAAACTGCATGAAGATGACCAGTGGCTTAAAAGCAATTTTTGTTGCTTCTACCAGCTCTGTGATCTAATACATTTATTCACTGTTTGGCCCTAGTTGTTAGGGAAGGAATGAAACTACTTCATCCGAATGACCAAAAGAAGCTTATCACGATGGGTCTTGAAGTCCTAGAATTAGAGAATATGGTCTTTATGAAAACTATATTGGAAATGGGGTAGGACTATGATACTATTTGTCAAAGGAGGTGGGCGCAGTAGTACCAGCTCTTTGGCTCTTTGGTTCCGTTTTGGTCATCATCACCCCAGATTTAATTATACTTGAATAGTAAAATCTGTCAAGAATAAGGAGACAGACTGGGATTGATGTCTAGGTATCATAGTAGAAATCTTTTTATCTTAGAGAAAAAAAATGGCTTTATCTGATTGAAAAGAAAGGGGTACACCTGAAGACATATTTTTTTCCAGTATTGAATCAGTATTCATGAGCCTGCCCTCTCACTGTAAATCACACTGATGACTCATTCTGCTTAAACACAATATTTACTGCAGAACCATACCTCAACAGAGGGTCTAAGAACTCTCTCTCTGACATCATTTTGGTGCTTGTAGAAAACCTAAAGTTGAGAAACAGATAGGAAATGACTCAGTGTCCAGAGGTAGCTCCACAGTCCACTACATGAACAGGGAAGAGGCTTGATTTTATTTTTCATCAACAAGACTGAGAGAGAGAGAGAGAGAGAGAGAGAGGAAGTTTGAAAGCTTTAAAACTATTTTTCAAAGAATCACTGCCCAATTTTTTATGTATATTGGAGATTTTTCTAAAAATAGAGACTAATAATGCCTGATGTGGGCCTGCTTCTTCTTCTTCTAGCGTTTGCCCTTCTTCCGTAGCCAGTCAATCTGTAATAACAGCAAGATTCCGGGTGATGCCTAAGCCACAAAGCTAGTCTAAAAAGGCCTACAATATTTCTTCACTGGGGAACACAGTGAATTTTCCATACTTAGCCACAAGTTAACCTCCAGAACCAAAACTGCACCATAAAGGCTTGTTCTGGAATAGAGAGCTCAGAAATAAACCCACATACACATGGACACCATACATGGATACATATATGACAGAGGAAACAAAACCATTCAGTGAGGGAACAAAAGCTTCTTCAGCAAAAGGTGTTGGGGTAATTGGACAGCCACATTTAGAAAAGTGAAACTAGAGGGTGGGGGTAGATAGCATAATGGTTATGCAAAGAGATTCTCATGTCTGAGGCTCCAAAGTCCCAGGTTCAATCCCCTGGTAAAAAAAAAAAAAAAAATTGGGCCAGGTGGTAGGTAGCACATCTGGCTAAGTGCACACACTAGAAAAGTGAAACTAGACCATTGCTTAACACCATATACTAAACTTAACTAGAGATACATTAAAGAGATGAATATTAGAGTTGGAGCTATTATTGGTGAAATGCTCCAGGACCTTAATTATCATCAGTTTGGAGACTCAACCTCCTAGACAGGGGGGAACTAAAAAGGTAGAATAAACAAATGGCACTACATCAAATGTAAAAGCTTCTGCACAGTGAAAAACAAACAAACAAAAAAAAACTTCTACTGTGATGAAATGGCAACCCAGGAGAAAATATTTGCATGTCACTCAACAAGAGACTAATCTCAGACATCAAAAAATGGTATGGTTCAACAACAACAAAACCAAGCAACCAAATAAGAAGGCAAAAGATGTGGATTTTTTTTTAAGAAGACATACAGAGGATACACTTATCATTTGAGAAATGCAAATTAAAACCACATTGAGATTTGACCATTTATAGATGACATCAGCAACACAGGAAACAGTAAATGTTGGTGAGAACATGAGGGGAAAAAAAAGAGAAGTCTGGTTGGTGGGAATACAAACTGAGGGACCGGCTTAAGGATCCTGGTTCGAGTCCCCAGTTCTCCACTTGCAGGGGGGTCACTTCACAAGCGATGAAGCAGGTCAGCAGGTGTCTATCTTTCTCTCTACCTCTACCTGTCTTCCCCTCCTCTCTCGATTTCTCTCTGTCCTATCCAACAACAATGACAATAGTAATGACAAAGATAAACAACAAGGGCAACAAAAGGGAAAAAAATGGCCTCCAGGACCAGTGGATTCAGTTTGAATCTCTCACACGTAGTACAGGCACTGAGTTCCCAGCAATAACCCTCGAGGCAAAAAATATATTTATAGAAATAGTCTTTAAAGCAGTTAGCAATGGAAATACAGTAGTACTCCCAGGCGTATAACTAAAGAACATAAACTAAGTCAGCAGCTGTAGTATTCACAATAACTGAATCAACAGTCAACTGTATGAAGATGTTATAGGGTATTATATTCAGTGGAATACTAGTCTGCAGTTAAAATGACACATTCTTTGGAACAAAACGGATGAAAATGGAGGTGACTGTGCTTAGGCTCCAATAACCCAGGTGCTTTTCACTCATATGTGGAATCTAAGTAGTTAAAACATACACACTTGCAAATAATATGTTAATTGAAATTAATCATGTTAATTAAGGCATACAAACTTGCAAATAATATATAATAACTGCTTATTAGAATTTAAGAACTCTATACCCTGTATTCTTATAATTTTGGAAACTATTATTAAGTTAGTAATTAATGTGGTATTATAAAAATCACATATTCTTTTAAAAAAACTACATTCACTTATTACAAATGATATAAGAAACAGTAATAGTAAAAAACATGAGTGTTATCTCTCACACGTGAATAGCATAGCTTTCATACTGTAATAGACATAAGTTACCATGAAATAGTTCTAGATAAAGTCTGTTTTAAGATTGGATCATTTGAAATGTGTTAGCAATTTATGAATTTGATAGGTCAAGGGTGCCCTTATAGCATAGGCTTGTACAAAGAAGTGGAAATAGCATTGGATCAAACACATTCAGGAGCCAAGAGATTTATCACCAGGTAGAGTGTGTGCCTTACCATGTGAGAAGCTGTGGGTTCAGCCCCAGCATTACCTGGGAGCACCGTGGGCAACACCAGAGGGAGTTCTGTGGACTGTGGTGTTTGTCTTCTATTTCTTGGTGATATATGTTCAGTACACTGAGTTCATTCAGATACACATCAATTTAGCAACTCACTGGCTCTTTTAACTCTCTGCTACTAATAAGTTGTGTTGGCAAAATGTGCTGATCAATTCTGTTAATTATACAATGGGAAAAGAATCTATTAGTTTGTGAACATTAAATAAGATAGCAAAAGAAAGATCTAGGTTCCAAATCTGAATTGCTACTTAACATCAAAAAGCTGATGATTCATTACAAAAGAATGAAAATGGAGGAGAGCGAGTCAATGGAAAAGTAATTGATAATCAATAAGTAGCTTTAGTTGGAGGGGGAATACATTATTGATATGTTTTAATACTGTTTTTTATTTGTCTACAAAGCAAAAATTTCTGGATCAGACTTCTGATCTCCTATTGAAACAACAGCTGAATCCTTTTTCCTCAGCACTGGCACATCAGCATGATGAAAGGAGGTAGCATTTTTGTTTTAGGAAGCCTAAAACCATGAAGCTGGACATTTATACAGGAACTGGACATTGTTCTGATCCTCTATGAAAAGAGAGAGACTTATGTCCCTAATGCAAAAGTATATCCTCTGGGGAAACAGTCATCAGTTTTTACAACCCTTGCAAAATAAGTAAAATAGCTCAGGATTTTAACCTTCTTGGAATGTAAGCATATAGCTCCAGGGAGATAAATATTTGGTTCTCTGCAGAGTTGTCTACTTATTCACTCATCCTTTAACCTATGTACTAGTACTATTTTTCCCTGCTACCAATAGCATTTATGGTGCTCTCTTCCCAGCTTGCCTACCCATGCATGATTCTTGAAATTTCAACCTAATTTTACAAGTAATGAAACTCCAGCTATGGTGAAATGCCCTGTGAAAACTGACAGAAGGACTAAGATTCTTGTCCTAATTGAACTGGCAGAAGTAGGAAGAATATAAACAGCTCCATAGGAGAGAGACATCCTCAGTTGATATCAGGGTCAAACAGATAATCATTATCAGTGAAAAGAAGGGACTTGAAAACAAAGAGTTTGCAAGTATTGCATATTTTCTCCTAAATAAGTCTGTGGTCTTGGATCTGACTTCCTTTTGTTCCTGGGATTTTTTACTATGCATCTGATAAACTAGGAAATTTGGTGTCTACATGATCATGAAAACCCTTGAGAGCCTCTAGTTCTTTACTTCTCTTAACTGGGGTTTAACTGTTCAAAATAAATCATTATATTTTAAACATTGCATTTTGGTATAGCATATGTCTAAACAATGCTTGAAATACTATGTTTCTAAAAAAGATATAATCTAGTCATTTGTACCATGTTTTTTTCTGTTATTGTTTCTTATATATTTTCTTGTTCCAAAATTAGGCTGAACTTTTTTGCCCAAATGTACACATTTCAGGTTTGACCTGCTTATTTCCTGTTGATAATTCCAGCTAGTCACCATGATTTATCTTTTGTTTGTCTTATAAACTTTTTCATTTAGGGTAACTGTATTGCTGCATTAAAAATGAGAAACCTTTGCAATACATTTCTTTGTATAAAGAAATCTTCTCTCAATAAATAGTTAATGTTTCTTGTTTTAGTTTTATGATCCCAGAAAGTTCTGGTAAATTCAACAGCTGTGAGTTGCATTAAAAAGTAGGGGGTTTGTGAGCTCAGATCTATAGGGATGAAGAGGTCACATAGGCTCCTAAGTTGAATATGGGCCTGAGACTAGATCAAATTGATGGGGTTTACAGTCAACAATATGTATATACATTTCCCATATTTGGGAGCTACTCTCTTCCCTGATCCAGCTTTCTGGTCCTTTTTGCAGCCATGACATCATCTCCTCAGACAATAACTTAGATCCACTTGCATATTAGATGTCAGGCTCAGGGGAAAAAAAAAAACCTAGTATACTCATGAGCTTTTGGGAATATAAATAAAATAGGACTGCTAACTATCTACAAAACAGAGACCCTCCCCAACTCTTCATATGACTAGTCAACTTTTATTTTTTTGGCTTTATATGTTTACTCTTTTTTTCAGCCACCAGGTTCTAGATGCTAGCATGATGCCACCCAGACTTTCCTAGGCAGATGACCCCAACAATATGTCCTGGAGCCCCACTTCCCCAGAACCCTGCCACACTGGGGAAATAGAGAGACAGGCTGGGAGTATGGATCGACCTGCCAACACCCATGTTCAGCGGAGAAGCAATTTCAGAAGCCAGACCTTCCACCTTCTGTACCTTATAATGATGCTGGGTCCATACTCCCAGAGGGATAAAGAATAGGAAAGCTATCAGGGAAGGTGATGTGATACGAAGTTCTGGTGGTGAGAATGGTGTGGAGTTGCCCCCTCTTGTCCTATGGTTTTTGTCAGTGTTTCCTTTTAACAAATAAAAATTTTTAAAAAGTAGGGGTTTTGATAGTAGGAAACAAAGTTAAAGTTGTACATGCAGAAATAGATCTGGAGTATGGTACTTCAGAACAAGTAAGGAGAAGAGAACCAACAGTTAAGAAGACACTGAAACTTATGTGTTGTCATTTATTTAATCACTACAAAAGATTTTGTTGTAGCATCAGCAAAACTGCATTATGTAGGACTTAAGTTGTTACAAAGTGGCATTATAGAAGGGGTTCAAAAAAAAACCCCATATGTGCCTGACTTCATCCAACTAGAGAGAAGTGAAAGGAAGACTTAAATCTACATTTAACTGTATAACTTATCTTCTGCCTATTAAATTTCACTCCTGGCGGGGAGGCCAAGACAGTGGTGCACCTGATTAAATGCACATAGTATTATGCCCAAGGTCCCAAGTTCAAACCCACACTCCCCATCTACAGCGGTAAAGCAGTCACAAGTGGTAAAGCAGGTCTGTAGGTGTCTCTCTTTCTCTCTCCACCCCCCCCCCCATGTCAATTTCTTTCTGTCATTGGTGGGAAGGTAGCTGATGCCAGGAGCTATGGCTTCATAGTACTAGCACCAAGCCCAAGTGATAACCCTACAGGCACCAAAAAAAAATCACTTCCTCAGATATTATCTGTCCTATATTTTTGTGGGTCTTTATAAGACAAGATTGTATAACCTTTGTATAAACTATCAAATGCAATAAAACTTTAACTTACTTGCTATCATTGATCTATCTGGATATGTTATTTAGAACTCCTACGGAACAAAAATAAATAATTGATAGATACAATTATGCACTTAGTCTTGCTTGTGTAATTTTACTCCTCATGTGTGCATCTCAAAGAGCACTTTATAATTAATGTATTGTCCCCACTGAAATACTAAGCATGCTCTTTTTGTATTTTCTCAATGAGAGCAGAATACTGAGAATGTTTGAAAATCCTTTTCTTTTTTTAAATAGAAGCCTTAATGATTAGGAATATGTCATACAAAAAAATGTCTTGATTTTAGTGGGGCTGTCTGATATGTTTCTTCTGTGCACATTACAAAGAGAGGTTATTTAATCATGGGATGATTTCTGTAGCTCTTCCTAGATTTGAGCATGATTAAATAACAAGGGCTTGGATAGGAAGATGGTTTCTAGAACTCAACAACAAGACCTGAATTTCTAACTGTGTCACATTGAATTTTCATCACTATATGAGCCCAGATGGACAAGGTAAGAATGGACACAGTGCTGAGTAAGGTCAAAGCCATGGCAAGCGACCTTAATTTACTTTAATTTTAAAAAATAACAGGTACATAGCTGATTCAAGCCTATCTGATTGAACTACACTTTAATAAGTTTACATGTGAAGTTTGCCTTTTGTTTGAAGAAAAAATATGTCTGTGTATTTGTGTTTGCATATGTATCATAAAGCATCCAACAGTAGCTTAATAAATACTGATTAAAATAATGTGTGGGTTTTAGTTTTAGGTATGAAGTGTTGAAATGTGATCTAACATGTCAAAGCCTTCAATGGCCAAGATCACAGGAATCCATTATGCTGTTGTTCATCCTAAAGAAAAAAAGAAGAAGAAAAAAAAAAAGATCAACCATCATCAGCTTGATTCCCAAGGAAAATAAAATTCACTTAAAGCATTGTGAACTGTACATACTGTTTTAATTCTAGAGGTATATAAAAAAAAAAATCTCAGGAAAAATGGAAGGATATTCAGAAGTAGTAACAGGTATTGATGTGACATGGAAAGGAAGATAGAACCATGGGGAAAAGGGCAAATATATGTATATACAGACAGATAGTTCTAGAAATAATATTCAGCCCATATCTGTGAGCTTGGGACAACTGCTGTAGCTTCCATTAGAGGGAATGGGGAAGCAGAACACTGGTGGTGGGGACAGCTTGGAATTACAACCCTTTTATCTCATAATTTTGTAAATTAATATTAACTCATTAATGAAATAAAAAACTTTCTCTGCTTCAAACTGTTCTATCTTTTAAAAATTATTTTATCTTATTTTTATTGCCATCAGGGTTTGTGTGTGCAGAACAAATCCACCACTGGGCTTCCTAGGCCCCCCTTCCCTCCCTCCCTCCCTTCCTTCCTTCCTTCCTTCCTTCCTTCCTTCCTTCCTTCCTTCCTTCCTTCCTTACCTTTATTTGATAGGACAGATAGAAATAGAGAGGAGAGAGGGAGATAGATTTGCAGACCTGTTTCACTCTTGTTGTGGAGGGACTATCCTATACATTGAGAGCCTCATTCCTGGCCTCTAACCTGTAAATTCCAATAGCACAACCCCCAATTGTGATGTGTATAAAAACATAAATTTGTTTTCTTACTTTCCATTACATGGGATATAGACCCAGACATGGAATTGCAGCATTATATCATAATTCTATTTTTAACTCTTTGAGAAAATACCTTACTGGTTTCCCATATCATCAGCTCCATTTTATATCCCCATTAGCATTCATCCTGAGTTCCAGTTGTGCCACATCTTAGGCAAATGCTAGTTATTGTATGTCTGTTTTATAATAGATGTCCTACTGTGTGCAAATAACAGTGAGTCACTCATTTTTTTAATTTATAAAATGGAGATATTGACAAGACTATAGGATAAGAGAGGTTCATTTCCACACAATGCCCACCCTCATAGCTCCATATTCAAGTTCCCTCCCTTGATGGCATCCCTATTCTTTATCCCTCTGGGAGTATGGACCTAGGATCATTGTGGGGTGTAGAAGGTGGAAGGTCTGGCTTCTGTAATTGCTTCTCCACTGAGCATGGGCACTGACAGGTCAATCCATGCTCCCAGATGGTCTCTCTCTTTCCTTAGTGGGGCAGGGCTCTGGGGAAGTGGGGTCCCAAGACACATGGTGGGGTCCTCTGCCCAAGAAAGGCAAGTTGGCATTATGGTATCATCTGAAATCTGGTGGCTGAAAAAGAATTAAGATATAATGCAGAACAAACTGTTGACTAATCATAAACCTAAGGCAAGAATATTGCAGATGAAGATTTGTGGTCTCTGTTTTGAAAAAAAGCTAGTATGTCTATTTTAGGTGTATTCCTTTAGGCCCTTATGCCTTAGCAATTGTCTACTTTGTGTCATTCACTTTTCTGTAAGCAAATGAAGAGTCAGGAAATTAGTGGGACTTCCTCCAGGTTAAATGGATATTTAGCACATGTCCTGACTCCTGGTCTAATGATTCTCTCACTGAATAATAAAGTTCCTCAGTGTCACAAGTTAGACACAATAGAAACAAAACAGAGACTTGACATTTTAACTTTTCTTAAAATGTCAACTTTGTCTCTAACTTTTTTTTTTTTTTTTGCCTCCAGGGTTAGCGCTGGGGCTCTGTACTGGTACTATGTACTGGTACTCCTGGCAGTCATTTTGTTTGTTTCCTTGTGTTTGTTTTTCCCCAATTATTGGATAGGACAGAGAAAAATTGATAGAGGAGATAGAGAGGGAGAGAGAAAGAGAGATACTTGCAGACCTGTGTAACATCCACAGGTTTAATCACCACTTGTGTAACATCCTCCCCCTACAGGTGGGAAGCAGGTGCTTGAACCCAGATCCTTGTGTGGGTCCTTTCACTTAGTACTATGTGCACTTAATAGGGTATGCCAGTGCCTTGCCCGCCCCCCCATCTGTTTCTTGATTTAAGACTGAGCGCTTTCCAATCTCTCTCTCTCTCTCTCACTCCCTTTCTTTCTCTCTCTCTGTCTGTCTGTCTACAGAGGAAAAAAATGTTCTGTATAAAAAATGAATATGGGGGCTAGAAGGTGTATGAACCTGGTTAAGTACACAAGGACCCAGATTCAAGCCCCTGGTCCCCACCTACATGTGGGAAGCTTCATGAGTGGTTAAAGAGGGCTGCAGGTATCTCTCTGTTTCTCTCTTCCCTCCTTTCTCAATTTTCTTCTGTCTCTATCCGACAATAAATAAAGATATTTTTTAAAAGCCTGAATGTGAAAAAAACATGAACAATTTTAGCTTTCTTCAAAAGCAGTTGAGAGGGGGTAAATTAGAAAGTAATTTCACATAGATTGTGCTCTTGCTCTGTCATGGGCATAAGGCAGGTGTGAGTCTGGCCCCCACCACACTGAACGAAGCTTCATTGCTGTGGTGTCATTTTGTTTCTCTGTACCTTTCTAACTGGAAAGTTGGCCTGGAATAGTGAAGCCCCGGTGACAAGGAAAGAAATTTAATTAACTCTCAGTCTCAACAGCAAATTGATGACCAGTGGAAGTAGCATAAATTTATTAGTGTACTGTATTTGAGGCTTCACTGAAGTATTTTGGGAATTTCTGTGTGTGAAAGTGTTAAATATATTAATTGCATGCATATGCATATTGGTTGGGTTTTTTTTTGTTAAAATTAAAATATTTTTTTAAATTTATTATCTTTATTTATTTATTGGATTATCTTTATTTATTTATTGGATAGATATCTAAAAATTGAGGAGGGGAGATAGAGATAGAGACAGACACCAGCAGCTTTCCTTCACCACTTGTGAAGCTTTCTCCCTGCAGGTGGGGAGCAGAGAATTGAACCCAGGTCTTTGCTCATTGTAACATGTGAGCTCAACCAAGTGCACCACCACCCAGCCCCTAACATTAAAAGATTTAGATTTGATTTTTAGAGTTCTCAAAATATTGGGGGGGGTCAGAGGTATTGTAGTCTGTGAATATTATAAAATGTGCTGTTTTCTGTAAGCCTTAGTCCAACTTCATAGAAAAGAACTGCTTGTCTAAACCAATCACAGAATCCTCCCTCAGCGGGACTGATCACAACATGAAAATAACCCTAGTACATTCATTAATATATTCAAGCAGCAGAAAGCAGCAGTTCTGTTTTCGTGGAAGTGTACATTTGGCCTAAAATCATGATTGGTGTGAAAAAACAGCAGCAGCAGTGATGTGAATCTAGTCCATGGGTTTTCATCTCTTCCAGGGAATTGGGACAGGGAACAGAAACCATTGTATTCTAAGCAAAGGACATAGTTGATATATCAACTCTGACTGCAGAGCCCCTGGAGATCCCTGAATTTTCCCATCATAAAATCCATCACTCAGTTTTGAAACCAGTTTCATCCTTACTTAGTTCATAATCTCATGGAAGGTAGAAGTCCATACTGGTTTTTTTTGTTTTGTTTTTGTTTTTATCACTAACCTACCAGCACTATGCTCAAATCTAGACATGTAGGTATTGTTTAGGTAATATCAGATACCTTCCTAGACATATACTGGATGTTTCCATATATGTCTGATCACAGTTAGGGAAGGCCTGACTTTTAACTCTAGGGTTTTATTCATTATGCCAAGGGTTCTATCTTGCTAATGCCCTGCTAAGTTCTTAGTTAGATGAAAAACTAAGAGTTTAAATGACCAGAGTCTCATATCATTGTCCATATGAGACAGCCTCCTATTTCTAGTAACAGAAAGTCAGTCCTTCCTGCTGTGTCTCTTGTCTGCAAGAGAACCATAGTCTAGCAGATTTCATCCTGAATAAAAATAAGTGCTATTTCTAAAATTTTATTTTTTGGTTTGACATTTCCGGTTAATCTTACCCTAGATAAGTAACTTAGTCCCTATAATAATGCTATGATATATATATATATATATATATATATATATATATATATATTCATTATTTGGAAGGTTAACTTGTCCCAGAAGACTAAATTATTTTAAGAAATAGGCAAGTAGAGTATCCAACCAACTATGTAGGGTTCTATAATTACTATGGCTAGGGAATATTTCTTGTGAAAAAAAGCAACATTTAATTGAGACATAATGATTAACAAAATAAGTGAAGCACAGGAAAACCACTCTAAAGTCCTCATCTACCCAAACTCTTGGATTATCAGAAAAACATTCTAAAAATTTTTAATGACCCATTTGTTTCACTCTTTGTTCATGTTTTTTCCTATAAAGGCAGAAGTGAAACATTCATCAGCTTCTTAAATCTTGTATTTATTTGTGGTAATAGCTCAAATTCTAATGCTGAGACCATGTTCGAGATCAATGTCATATTGGGTGAGAGGAACTTCTGATTGATGTTCCTTTATTTTTTGGCTTGACCTTTTTTTTTTTTTTTGCCTCCAGGGTTATGCTGTGGCTCATTGCCTGGCTTTCCCTCCGCCCCCCCCCCGTTTTATTATTATTGTGGTTATTATTATTCTTGTCACTGATGTCATTGTTGTTGGATATGACAGAGAGAAATGGAGAGAGGAGGGGAAGGCAGAGAGGAGAAGAGAAAGACTCCTGCAGACCTGCTTTACCCCCTGTGAAGCGACCCCCTTGCAGGTGGGGAGCCGGGGGCTCGAACTGATATCCTTTTTCTGGTCCTTGCACTGCAGTGTTGTCTGGTTTGATAGTCTT